>NC_092768.1:28684933-28729933 GCF_047496795.1 Chiloscyllium punctatum | reverse complement strand
CTCAATTCCCCCCACAGTGCATTGTCCCCCATTACCCTCAATCCCCCTACTGTGCATTATCTCCCATTACCCTCAATCCCCCTACCATGCATTATCCCCCATTACCCTCAATCCCCCTACTGTGCATTATCTCCCATTACCCTCAATCCCCCTACCTTATATTATCTCCCATAACCCTCAATCCCCTGACCGTGCATTATCACCATAACCCTCAATCCACCAACCGTGCATTATCCCTCATGACCCTTAATCCCCCTACCGTGCAGTATACCCCATGACCCTCAATCCCCCTACTGTGCATCATAGCCCATGACCCTCAATCCCCCACCGTGCATTATCCTCCATAACCCTCAATCCCTCCTACCGTGCATTATCACCATAACCCTCAATCCCCCCCTACCGTGCATTATCCCAATAACCCTCAATCCCCCCCTACCGTGCATTATCCCAATAACCCTCAATCCCCCCCTACCGTGCATTATCACCATAACCCTCAATCCCCCCCTACCGTGCATTATCCCAATAACCCTCAATCCCCCCCTACCGTGCATTATCACCATAACCCTCAATCCCCCCCTACCGTGCATTATCCCCAATAACCCTCAATCCCCCCCTACCGTGCATTATCTCCCATAACCCTCAATCCCCCCCACCGTGCATTATCACCATAACCCTCAATCCCCCCCTACTGTGCATTATCCCATATAACCCTCAATCCCCCCCATCGTGCATTATCCCCCATAACCCTCCATCCCCCCCACCATGCATTATCCCCATAACCCTCAATCCCCCCCCACCGTGCATTATCCCCCATAATCCTCAATCCCCCCCACCGTGCATGATCACCATAACCCTCAATCCCCCCCCTACTGTGCATTATCCCATATAACCCTCAATCCCCCCCATCGTGCATTATCCCCCATAACCCTCAATCCCTCCTACCATGCATTATCCCCATAACCCTCAATCCCCCCCACCGTGCATTATCATCATAACCCTCAATCCCCCCCCACCGTGCATTATCATCATAACCCTCAATCCCCCCCCACCGTGCATTATCCCCCATAACTCTCAATCCCCCCCCACCGTGTATTATCCCCCATAACCCTCAATCCCCCCCCACTGTGCATTATCCCCCATAATGCTCAATACCCCCCTACCATGCATTATCCCCCAGAACCCTCAATCCCCCCCACCATGCATTATCCCCCATAATCCTCAATACCCCCCTACCATGCATTATCCCCATTACCCTCAACACCCCCCGACCGTGCGTTATCAGCATATCCCTCAATCCCCCCTACCATGCATTATCCCCCATAATCCTCAATCCCCCCAACTGTGCATTATCCCCCATAACGCTCAATCCCCCGACCGTGCATTATCCCCCATAACCCTCAATCCCCCCCCACCGTGCATTGTCCCCCATTACCCTCAATCCCCCTACCGTACATTATCTCCCATTACCCTCAATCCCCCTACCTTATATTATCCCCCATAACCCTCAATCCCCCTACCTTATATTGTCTCCCATAACCTTCAATCACCCTACCGTGCATTATCCCCCATAAATCTCTATGCCCCGGACCATGCATTATCTCCCATAATCCTCAATCCCCCGACCGTGCATTATCACCATAACCCTCAATTCCCCGACCGTGCATTATCCCTCATGACCCTTAATCCCCCTACCGTGCAGTATACCCCATGACCCTCAATCCCCCTACTGTGCATCATAACCCATGACCCTCAATCCCCCCTACCGTGCATTATCCCCTATAACCCTCAATCCCCCCTACCGTGCATTATCACCATATTCCTCAATCCCCCTACCGTGCATTATCCCCCAGGACCCTCAATCCCCCTAATATGCATCATAACCCATGTCCCTCAATCCCCCAACTGTGCATTATCTCCCATAACCCTAATCCCCCTACCGTGCATTATCCCCCATAACCCTCAATCCACCCGACCATGCATTATCCCCCATAACCCTCAATCCCCCCACCATGCATTATCCCCATAACCCTCAATTCCCCCACCATGCATTATCCCCCATAACCCTCAATCCCCCTACCATGCATTATCACCATAACCCTCAATCCCCCCACCATGCATTATCCCCCATAACCCTCAATACCCCCACCTTGCATTATCCCCCATAACCCTCAATCCCCCTACCATGCATTATCCCCATAACCCTCAATCCCCCCACCATGCATTATCCCCCATAACCCTCAATCCCCCCACCATGCATTATCCCCCATAACCCTCAATACCCCCCACCTTGCATTATCCCCCATAACCCTCAATCCCACTCATGGTGCATTATTCCCCATCACCCTCAATCACTTCCCTACCGTGCATTATCCCCCATGACCCTCAATCCCCCTCATCGTGCATTATCCCCCATGACTCTCAATCCCCCTCATCGTGCATTATCCCCCATGACCCTCAAGCCCCCCCCACCGTGCATTATTCCCCATGACTCTCAACTCCCCCCCGACCGTGCATTATCCCCATATCCCTCAATCCCCCCTACTGTGCATTATCCCCCATGACCCTCAATCCACAAATCGTGCATTATCCCCATATCCCTCAATCCCCCCTACGGTGCATTATCCCCATATCCCTCAATCCCCCCTACTGTGCATTATCCCCCATGACCCTCAATCCACAAATTGTGCATTATCCCCATATCCCTCAATCCCCCCTACGGTGCATTATCCCCATATCCCTCAATCCCCCCTACTGTGCATTATCCCCCATGACCCTCAATCCACAAATCGTGAATTATCCCCATATCCCTCAATCCCCCCTACGGTGCATTATCCCCCAGGACCCTCAATCCACAAATCGTGCATTATCCCCATATCCCTCAATCCCCCCTACGGTGCATTATCCCCCAGGACCCTCAATCCACAAATCGTGCATTATCCCCATATCCCTCAATCCCCCCTACGGTGCATTATCCCCCATGACCCTCAATCCACAAATCGTGCATTATCCCCATATCCCTCAATCCCCCTACGGTGCATTATCCCATATCCCTCAATCCCCCTACCATCCATTATCTCCATATCCCTCAATCCCCTACCCGTGCATTATTTCCCCAAGACCCTCAAACCCCTGACTGTGCATTATCCCCCATAAACCTCAATCCCCCCAACCGTGCATTATCCCCTATATCCCTCAATCCCCACCCAACGTGCATTATCCCCTATATCCCTCAATCCCCCCCTACCGTGCATTATCCCCCATAACCCTCAACCCCCCCCACTGTGCATTATCCCCCATAATCCTCAATCCCCCCCATACTGTGCATTATCCCCCATAACCCTCATTCCTCCCCCCACTGTGCATTATCCCCCATAAATCTCAATCCCGCCCACCGTGCATTATCCCCCATAACCCTAATTCCCCCCGACCATGCATTATCACCATAACCCTCAATTCCCCCCACCGTGCATTATCCCCCAAAACCCTCAATCCCCCGACCGAACATTATCCCCCATAACCCTCAATCCCCCGACCGAACATTATCCCCCATAACCCTCAATCCCCCTACCGTGCATTATCCCCCATAATCCTCGATCCCCCTACCGTGCATTATCCCCCATAACCCTCAATCCCCACCACCATGCATTATCACCCATAACCCTCAATCCACCTACCGTGCATTATCCCCATAACCCTCAATCCCCCTACTGTGCATTATCCCCCATGACCCTCAATCCCCCGACTGTGCATCATAACCCATGACCCTCAATCCCCCAACTGTGCATTATTCCCATAAGCCTCAATCCCCCCTATCGTGCATTATCCCACATAACCCTCAATTCCTCCCCACCGTGCATTATCCCATTACCCTCAATCCCCCCTACCATGCATTATCCTCCATGACCCTCAATCCCCGCCACCGTGCATTATCCCCCATAACCCTCAATCCCCCTACCATGCATTATCCTCCATGGCCCTAAATCCCCCCACCGTGCATTATCCCGCTTGACCTACAATCCCCCCACCGTGCATTATCCCCCTTGACCCTCAATCCCCCTACGTGTATTATCCCCCATGACCCTCAATCCCTGCCACCGTGCATTATCCCCCATAACCCTCAATCCCCCTACCGTGCATTATCCCCATTACCCTCAATTCCTGACCGTGCATTATCCCCCATGACCCTCAAACCCGCCACCGTGCATTATCCCCCATAACCCTCAATCCCCCTACCGTGCATTATCCCCCATAACCCTCAATCCCCCTACCGTGCATTATCCCCCATAACCCTCAATCCCCCTACCGTGCATTATCCCCCATAACCCTCAATTCCCCTACCGTTCATTATCCCCCATGGCCCTAAATCCCCCCACCGTGCATTATCCCCCTTGACCTTCAATCCCCCTACCATTCATTATCCCCCATGGCCCTAAATCCCCCCACCGTGCATTATCCCCCTTGACCTTCAATCCCCCTACCGTGCATTATCCCCCATAACCCTCAATCCCCCTACCGTGCATTATACCCCATGACCCTCAGTCCCCCTACCGTGCATTATCCTCCATAACCCTCAATCCCCCCCACCGTGCATCATCATCATAACCCTCAATCCCCCCCCACCGTGCATTATCCCCCATAACCCTCAATCCCCCCCACCATGCATTATCCCCCATAATCCTCAATACCCCCCTACCATGCATTATCCCCAGAACCCTCAACACCCCCCGACCATGCATTATCCCCATATCCCTCAATCCCCCCCCACCGTGCATTATCCCCCATATCCCTCAATCCCCCCTACCATGCATTATCCCCCATAATCCTCAATCCCCCCGACTGTGCATTGTCCCTCATAATGCTCAATCCCCCGACCGTGCATCATCCCCCATGGCCGTCAATCCCCCCATAATCCTCAATTCCCCCCACAGTGCATTGTCCCCCATTACCCTCAATCCCCCTACTGTGCATTATCTCCCATTACCCTCAATCCCCCTACCATGCATTATCCCCCATTACCCTCAATCCCCCTACTGTGCATTATCTCCCATTACCCTCAATCCCCCTACCTTATATTATCTCCCATAACCCTCAATCCCCTGACCGTGCATTATCACCATAACCCTCAATCCACCAACCGTGCATTATCCCTCATGACCCTTAATCCCCCTACCGTGCAGTATACCCCATGACCCTCAATCCCCCTACTGTGCATCATAGCCCATGACCCTCAATCCCCCACCGTGCATTATCCTCCATAACCCTCAATCCCTCCTACCGTGCATTATCACCATAACCCTCAATCCCCCCCTACCGTGCATTATCCCAATAACCCTCAATCCCCCCCTACCGTGCATTATCCCAATAACCCTCAATCCCCCCCTACCGTGCATTATCACCATAACCCTCAATCCCCCCCTACCGTGCATTATCCCAATAACCCTCAATCCCCCCCTACCGTGCATTATCACCATAACCCTCAATCCCCCCCTACCGTGCATTATCCCAATAACCCTCAATCCCCCCCTACCGTGCATTATCTCCCATAACCCTCAATCCCCCCCACCGTGCATTATCACCATAACCCTCAATCCCCCCCTACTGTGCATTATCCCATATAACCCTCAATCCCCCCCATCGTGCATTATCCCCCATAACCCTCCATCCCCCCCACCATGCATTATCCCCATAACCCTCAATCCCCCCCCACCGTGCATTATCCCCCATAATCCTCAATCCCCCCCACCGTGCATGATCACCATAACCCTCAATCCCCCCCCTACTGTGCATTATCCCATATAACCCTCAATCCCCCCCATCGTGCATTATCCCCCATAACCCTCAATCCCTCCTACCATGCATTATCCCCATAACCCTCAATCCCCCCCACCGTGCATTATCATCATAACCCTCAATCCCCCCCCACCGTGCATTATCATCATAACCCTCAATCCCCCCCCACCGTGCATTATCCCCCATAACTCTCAATCCCCCCCCACCGTGTATTATCCCCCATAACCCTCAATCCCCCCCCACTGTGCATTATCCCCCATAATGCTCAATACCCCCCTACCATGCATTATCCCCCAGAACCCTCAATCCCCCCCACCATGCATTATCCCCCATAATCCTCAATACCCCCCTACCATGCATTATCCCCATTACCCTCAACACCCCCCGACCGTGCGTTATCAGCATATCCCTCAATCCCCCCTACCATGCATTATCCCCCATAATCCTCAATCCCCCCAACTGTGCATTATCCCCCATAACGCTCAATCCCCCGACCGTGCATTATCCCCCATAACCCTCAATCCCCCCCCACCGTGCATTGTCCCCCATTACCCTCAATCCCCCTACCGTACATTATCTCCCATTACCCTCAATCCCCCTACCTTATATTATCCCCCATAACCCTCAATCCCCCTACCTTATATTGTCTCCCATAACCTTCAATCACCCTACCGTGCATTATCCCCCATAAATCTCTATGCCCCGGACCATGCATTATCTCCCATAATCCTCAATCCCCCGACCGTGCATTATCACCATAACCCTCAATTCCCCGACCGTGCATTATCCCTCATGACCCTTAATCCCCCTACCGTGCAGTATACCCCATGACCCTCAATCCCCCTACTGTGCATCATAACCCATGACCCTCAATCCCCCCTACCGTGCATTATCCCCTATAACCCTCAATCCCCCCTACCGTGCATTATCACCATATTCCTCAATCCCCCTACCGTGCATTATCCCCCAGGACCCTCAATCCCCCTAATATGCATCATAACCCATGTCCCTCAATCCCCCAACTGTGCATTATCTCCCATAACCCTAATCCCCCTACCGTGCATTATCCCCCATAACCCTCAATCCACCCGACCATGCATTATCCCCCATAACCCTCAATCCCCCCACCATGCATTATCCCCATAACCCTCAATTCCCCCACCATGCATTATCCCCCATAACCCTCAATCCCCCTACCATGCATTATCACCATAACCCTCAATCCCCCCACCATGCATTATCCCCCATAACCCTCAATACCCCCACCTTGCATTATCCCCCATAACCCTCAATCCCCCTACCATGCATTATCCCCATAACCCTCAATCCCCCCACCATGCATTATCCCCCATAACCCTCAATCCCCCCACCATGCATTATCCCCCATAACCCTCAATACCCCCCACCTTGCATTATCCCCCATAACCCTCAATCCCACTCATGGTGCATTATTCCCCATCACCCTCAATCACTTCCCTACCGTGCATTATCCCCCATGACCCTCAATCCCCCTCATCGTGCATTATCCCCCATGACTCTCAATCCCCCTCATCGTGCATTATCCCCCATGACCCTCAAGCCCCCCCCACCGTGCATTATTCCCCATGACTCTCAACTCCCCCCCGACCGTGCATTATCCCCATATCCCTCAATCCCCCCTACTGTGCATTATCCCCCATGACCCTCAATCCACAAATCGTGCATTATCCCCATATCCCTCAATCCCCCCTACGGTGCATTATCCCCATATCCCTCAATCCCCCCTACTGTGCATTATCCCCCATGACCCTCAATCCACAAATTGTGCATTATCCCCATATCCCTCAATCCCCCCTACGGTGCATTATCCCCATATCCCTCAATCCCCCCTACTGTGCATTATCCCCCATGACCCTCAATCCACAAATCGTGAATTATCCCCATATCCCTCAATCCCCCCTACGGTGCATTATCCCCCAGGACCCTCAATCCACAAATCGTGCATTATCCCCATATCCCTCAATCCCCCCTACGGTGCATTATCCCCCAGGACCCTCAATCCACAAATCGTGCATTATCCCCATATCCCTCAATCCCCCCTACGGTGCATTATCCCCCATGACCCTCAATCCACAAATCGTGCATTATCCCCATATCCCTCAATCCCCCTACGGTGCATTATCCCATATCCCTCAATCCCCCTACCATCCATTATCTCCATATCCCTCAATCCCCTACCCGTGCATTATTTCCCCAAGACCCTCAAACCCCTGACTGTGCATTATCCCCCATAAACCTCAATCCCCCCAACCGTGCATTATCCCCTATATCCCTCAATCCCCACCCAACGTGCATTATCCCCTATATCCCTCAATCCCCCCCTACCGTGCATTATCCCCCATAACCCTCAACCCCCCCCACTGTGCATTATCCCCCATAATCCTCAATCCCCCCCATACTGTGCATTATCCCCCATAACCCTCATTCCTCCCCCCACTGTGCATTATCCCCCATAAATCTCAATCCCGCCCACCGTGCATTATCCCCCATAACCCTAATTCCCCCCGACCATGCATTATCACCATAACCCTCAATTCCCCCCACCGTGCATTATCCCCCAAAACCCTCAATCCCCCGACCGAACATTATCCCCCATAACCCTCAATCCCCCGACCGAACATTATCCCCCATAACCCTCAATCCCCCTACCGTGCATTATCCCCCATAATCCTCGATCCCCCTACCGTGCATTATCCCCCATAACCCTCAATCCCCACCACCATGCATTATCACCCATAACCCTCAATCCACCTACCGTGCATTATCCCCATAACCCTCAATCCCCCTACTGTGCATTATCCCCCATGACCCTCAATCCCCCGACTGTGCATCATAACCCATGACCCTCAATCCCCCAACTGTGCATTATTCCCATAAGCCTCAATCCCCCCTATCGTGCATTATCCCACATAACCCTCAATTCCTCCCCACCGTGCATTATCCCATTACCCTCAATCCCCCCTACCATGCATTATCCTCCATGACCCTCAATCCCCGCCACCGTGCATTATCCCCCATAACCCTCAATCCCCCTACCATGCATTATCCTCCATGGCCCTAAATCCCCCCACCGTGCATTATCCCGCTTGACCTACAATCCCCCCACCGTGCATTATCCCCCTTGACCCTCAATCCCCCTACGTGTATTATCCCCCATGACCCTCAATCCCTGCCACCGTGCATTATCCCCCATAACCCTCAATCCCCCTACCGTGCATTATCCCCATTACCCTCAATTCCTGACCGTGCATTATCCCCCATGACCCTCAAACCCGCCACCGTGCATTATCCCCCATAACCCTCAATCCCCCTACCGTGCATTATCCCCCATAACCCTCAATCCCCCTACCGTGCATTATCCCCCATAACCCTCAATCCCCCTACCGTGCATTATCCCCCATAACCCTCAATTCCCCTACCGTTCATTATCCCCCATGGCCCTAAATCCCCCCACCGTGCATTATCCCCCTTGACCTTCAATCCCCCTACCATTCATTATCCCCCATGGCCCTAAATCCCCCCACCGTGCATTATCCCCCTTGACCTTCAATCCCCCTACCGTGCATTATCCCCCATAACCCTCAATCCCCCTACCGTGCATTATACCCCATGACCCTCAGTCCCCCTACCGTGCATTATCCTCCATAACCCTCAATCCCCCCCACCGTGCATTATCACCATAACTCTCAATCCCCTACCGTGCATTATCCCCCATAACCCGCAGTCCCCCTACCGTGCATTATCCCCCATAGACCTCAATCCCCCTACCGTGCATTATCCCCCAAAACCCTCCATCCCCCCCACCGTGCATCATCATCATAACCCTCAATCCCCCCCCACCGTGCATTATCCCCCATATCCCTCAATCCCCCCTACCATGCATTATCCCCCATAATCCTCAATCACCCCGACTGTGCATTGTCCCCCATAATGCTCAATCCCCCGACCGTGCATTATCCCCCATGGCCGTCAATCCCCCCCACCATGCATTATCCCCCATAATCCTCAATACCCCCCACCATGCATTATCCCCATTACCCTCAACCCCCCCCCACCGTGCATTATCCCCCATATCCCTCAATCCCCCCTACCATGCATTATCCCCCATAATCCTCAATCACCCCGACTGTGCATTATCCCCCATAATCCTCAATCCCCCGACCGTGCATTATCCCCCATGACTCTCAACTCCCCCCCCGACCGTGCATTATCCCCATATCCCTCAAGCCCCCCCCACCGTGCATTATTCCCCATGACTCTCAACTCCCCCCCGACCGTGCATTATCCCCATATCCCTCAATCCCCCCTACTGTGCATTATCCCCCATGACCCTCAATCCACAAATCGTGCATTATCCCCATATCCCTCAATCCCCCCTACGGTGCATTATCCCCATATCCCTCAATCCCCCCTACTGTGCATTATCCCCCATGACCCTCAATCCACAAATTGTGCATTATCCCCATATCCCTCAATCCCCCCTACGGTGCATTATCCCCATATCCCTCAATCCCCCCTACTGTGCATTATCCCCCATGACCCTCAATCCACAAATCGTGAATTATCCCCATATCCCTCAATCCCCCCTACGGTGCATTATCCCCCAGGACCCTCAATCCACAAATCGTGCATTATCCCCATATCCCTCAATCCCCCCTACGGTGCATTATCCCCCAGGACCCTCAATCCACAAATCGTGCATTATCCCCATATCCCTCAATCCCCCCTACGGTGCATTATCCCCCATGACCCTCAATCCACAAATCGTGCATTATCCCCATATCCCTCAATCCCCCTACGGTGCATTATCCCATATCCCTCAATCCCCCTACCATCCATTATCTCCATATCCCTCAATCCCCTACCCGTGCATTATTTCCCCAAGACCCTCAAACCCCTGACTGTGCATTATCCCCCATAAACCTCAATCCCCCCAACCGTGCATTATCCCCTATATCCCTCAATCCCCACCCAACGTGCATTATCCCCTATATCCCTCAATCCCCCCCTACCGTGCATTATCCCCCATAACCCTCAACCCCCCCCACTGTGCATTATCCCCCATAATCCTCAATCCCCCCCATACTGTGCATTATCCCCCATAACCCTCATTCCTCCCCCCACTGTGCATTATCCCCCATAAATCTCAATCCCGCCCACCGTGCATTATCCCCCATAACCCTAATTCCCCCCGACCATGCATTATCACCATAACCCTCAATTCCCCCCACCGTGCATTATCCCCCAAAACCCTCAATCCCCCGACCGAACATTATCCCCCATAACCCTCAATCCCCCGACCGAACATTATCCCCCATAACCCTCAATCCCCCTACCGTGCATTATCCCCCATAATCCTCGATCCCCCTACCGTGCATTATCCCCCATAACCCTCAATCCCCACCACCATGCATTATCACCCATAACCCTCAATCCACCTACCGTGCATTATCCCCCATGACCCTCAATCCCCCGACTGTGCATCATAACCCATGACCCTCAATCCCCCAACTGTGCATTATTCCCATAAGCCTCAATCCCCCCTATCGTGCATTATCCCACATAACCCTCAATTCCTCCCCACCGTGCATTATCCCATTACCCTCAATCCCCCCTACCATGCATTATCCTCCATGACCCTCAATCCCCGCCACCGTGCATTATCCCCCATAACCCTCAATCCCCCTACCATGCATTATCCTCCATGGCCCTAAATCCCCCCACCGTGCATTATCCCGCTTGACCTTCAATCCCCCCACCGTGCATTATCCCCCTTGACCCTCAATCCCCCTACGTGTATTATCCCCCATGACCCTCAATCCCTGCCACCGTGCATTATCCCCCATAACCCTCAATCCCCCTACCGTGCATTATCCCCATTACCCTCAATTCCTGACCGTGCATTATCCCCCATGACCCTCAAACCCGCCACCGTGCATTATCCCCCATAACCCTCAATCCCCCTACCGTGCATTATCCCCCATAACCCTCAATCCCCCTACCGTGCATTATCCCCCATAACCCTCAATCCCCCTACCGTGCATTATCCCCCATAACCCTCAATTCCCCTACCATTCATTATCCCCCATGGCCCTAAATCCCCCCACCGTGCATTATCCCCCTTGACCTTCAATCCCCCTACCATTCATTATCCCCCATGGCCCTAAATCCCCCCACCGTGCATTATCCCCCTTGACCTTCAATCCCCCTACCGTGCATTATCCCCCATAACCCTCAATCCCCCTACCGTGCATTATACCCCATGACCCTCAGTCCCCCTACCGTGCATTATCCTCCATAACCCTCAATCCCCCCCACCGTGCATTATCACCATAACTCTCAATCCCCTACCGTGCATTATCCCCCATAACCCGCAGTCCCCCTACCGTGCATTATCCCCCATAGACCTCAATCCCCCTACCGTGCATTATCCCCCAAAACCCTCCATCCCCCCCACCGTGCATCATCATCATAACCCTCAATCCCCCCCCACCGTGCATTATCCCCCATATCCCTCAATCCCCCCTACCATGCATTATCCCCCATAATCCTCAATCACCCCGACTGTGCATTGTCCCCCATAATGCTCAATCCCCCGACCGTGCATTATCCCCCATGGCCGTCAATCCCCCCCACCATGCATTATCCCCCATAATCCTCAATACCCCCCACCATGCATTATCCCCATTACCCTCAACCCCCCCCCCACCGTGCATTATCCCCCATATCCCTCAATCCCCCCTATCATGCATTATCCCCCATAATCCTCAATCACCCCGACTGTGCATTATCCCCCATAATCCTCAATCCCCCGACCGTGCATTATCCCCCATGGCCGTCAATCCCCCCATAATCCTCAATTCCCCCCCACAGTGCATTGTCCCCCATTACCCTCAATCCCCCTACCATGCATTATCTCCCATTACCCTCAATCCCCCTACCTTATATTATCTCCCATAACCCTCAATCCCCTGACCGTGCATTATCACCATAACCCTCAATCCCCCGACCGTGCAGTATACCCCATGACCCTCAATCCCCCTACCGTGCATCATAGCCCATGACCCTCAATCCCCCTACCGTGCATTATCCTCCATAGCCCTCAATCCCCCCCACCGTGCATTATCACCATAACTCTCAATCCCCTACCGTGCATTATCCCAATAACCCTCAATCCCCCTACCGTGCATTATCCCCCATAGACCTCAATCCCCCGACCGTGCATTATCCTCCATAACCCTCAATCCCCCCCCACCGTGCATTATCACCATAAATCTCAATCCCCCCCTACCGTGCATTATCACTATATCCCTCAATCCCCCCCTACCGTGCATTATCCCCCATAACCCTCAATTCCCCCCCCGCCGTGCATTATCCCCCATAACCCTCAATCCCCCTCATCGTGCATTATCCCCCATGACCCTCAATCCTCCCTACCGTGCGTTATCCCCCATAACCCTCAAACCCCCTCATCGTACATTATCCCCAATGACCCTCAATCCCCCCCAAACCATGCAGTATCCCCCATAACCCTCAAAACCCCAACCTTGCATTATCCCCATAACCCTCAATTCCCCCTACCGTGAATTATCACCATAACCCACAATTCCCCCCCCGCACCGTGCATTATCCCCCATAACCCTCAGTCCCCCCTACCGTGCATTATCCCCCCATAACCCTCAGTCCCCCTACCATGCATTATCCCCCATGACCCTCAATTCCCCCTACCACGCATTATCCCCATAACCCTCAATCCCCCAACTGTGCATTATTCCCCATAACCCTCAATCCCCCCCACCGTGCATTATCCCCCATGACCCTCAATCCCCCCTATCGTGCATTATCACCATCACTATCAATCCCATACACTGTGCATTATCCCCCATGACCCACAATCCCCCCTACCGTGCATTATCCCCCATGACCCTCAATCCCCGACCGTGCATTATCCCCCATATCCCTCAATCCCCCCTACCGTGCATTATCCCCCATGACCCTCAATCCCCCGACCGTGCATTATCCCCCATATCCCTCAATCCCCCCTACCGTGCACTATCCTCCATGACCCTCAATCCCCCCATATGTCTTTACCCTATAACCCTTAATTCCCTATACCATGCAAAACCATTCTTGCTGTGTCTTGAATACATTGAACGAAGCTGCCTCTGCTGCTGCCCTGGGCAGAGAATTCCATAGGTTCACTACCTTCCAGGGAAAAGCAGTTCCTCCTCATTTCTGTCCTCAGTCTACTCCCACCCCACCCCACCCCACCCCAGTCTTGAGGCCATGTTCCCTTGTCCTAGTCCCACCCACCTGCAGGGAAACAACTTGCCTGCCTCTCTCTTACCTATCCCTCTCATGATTTTATATGTTTCTGTAAGATCCCCTCTCATTCTTCTAAATTCTAGCAAGCAGAGTCCCAGGCGGCCCAACCTCTCCTCGCAGGGTAACCCCCTCATCTCCAGAATCGACCTGGGGTACCTTCTCTGCACCACCTCCAAAACCAGTGTATCCTTCCTCAAGGAAGGAGACCCGAACAGCACACAATCCTCTAGATACGGCCTGACCCACACCTTGTGCAACTGGAGCGGAACCTCCCTGCTCCAGTCCCTCTCGCAATGAAAGGCAGTATTCCGTTTGCCTTCCTGATTACCTGCAAATCACCACCTTTTCGTGATTTTACCTCCAAAGTCTCTCTGCACAACAGCACGCTGCAATCGTTCACCACTTAAATCCTGCTCGTTTGCATTTCTTCAGGTGGGACCCCCTTGGCTCCCCAGACCCGCTCCCCGTTGTGTCTTCTCCCCCCACTCCTTCCTACCTGGCGAGGAGCGCAATGGCTCACCGTCAGGCCCCCTCCTGGGCCTGGCCACAGGATGAGGTTTCGCTCCTGGCTTGTTGAACGCTTGGAAGTTCCTGCTGAAAGATCCGAGCAAGGGGGTCAGGGTGGTTTGTTTTGCCCGTCCGACGGCCGTCTCTTTAATGAACTGAGCTCGTGGTGGCTGTCTGTTAGGGTTTGTTTTTGACAGGTTTAACTTTCGCTCCTGTCTCCCGGCACACCCCCCCCCCCAACATCGCCACCACGTACGCACACAATGTGTATATTTGTAATAGTGGACCTAATCAATCACCTTTATCAGTTTTGCGACGCGTTATATTTGTCTTGTAAATGTTGTTGTGCCCAAAGTAGTCTATATCTGCAAAGTGGAGAGTGTGAGGGCTGCAGATACTGGAGTTATCAGAGTCGAGAGTGTGATGCTGGAAAAGCACAGCAGGTGTCAGGCAGCATCCGAGGAGCAGGAGGACTGACGTTTCGGAGTTCCTGGTGAATCGCTTATGCCCGAAGCGTCGATTCTGCTGCTGCCCACATGCTGCCTGACCTGCTGTGCCTTTCCTCGGCTCGATATATCTGCAAAATGACGGGTTCTGATTGATACAAATAAACAGAGGTGGAGGTCACGATGATATATTAACAGGGGAGGTTGTCGATTGGCTGGGGGCTGCAAAGTTCTGGCACTAAATTGGAAGAAAAAAAAACCCTTTTTCTTTTAATTTGTAATATGTATGAGGCTTTGGTGTTTTGAACTGTCGCTGTCATTTTTAATTGTACGCTCAAGAACCAGAACACAATTGTAGTTAATTGGCAAAAGTGCCCGAGGGGGGATGAGAGCATTTTTGAGGTAACGATCAGGAATGCAGACCCTGAAAAAGATTTATCACTGATTTCCAAAAGAGAATCAAATCAAGGGGAGAGCGTTTTTCAAACAATGTCCCAGCGTTGGGAATAGCCTTCCCTTCTCCTTCACGTTTCATTGACTTGGGAGTGTGGTTTCTGCTTTCCCTCTTGTAACTTTGACTCCACCTTAACGCAGCAAGTGTAGTGAGAATTGTCTCTATCGACCGATCCCATGTGAGAATATTAAGTAGCACAAAAATAAATACGGCTTGGGGTTTATGTAGCACTTGGAACGTCCCAAAATGCTTTACGCCCTCTGAAGTCTATTTGAGATGCAGTAACTCTCAACACTTTGAGGTTATAATTCTACCTCCCAGATACTTGTTAACAAGAACAGCAGATGTGTTTGTGTATATTTCAGGACACGGGTATAGGAGCATAATTAGGCCATTCAGCCCATTCACGTCTGCTCCTCCATTCGATCATGGCCGATAGGTTTCTCAACCTTCTTCTCCGCCACCCTTGATCCCCTGACTAATCGAGAACCTGTCTGTCTCTGTCCAACCTCCATCACTTCCTCTGGCAGCTCATTCAGCACACATACCACCCTCTGACTGAAAAAGTTGCCCCTTTGGTCTCTTTTAAATCTTTCCCTTTTCACCCTAAACTTATTCCCTCGAGTTCCAGACTCCCCCCAACCCAGGGAAAGACCTTATCTATTTATCCTATCCATGCCCCTCATGACTTTATAAACCTCTGACCTTTTACACCCCCCCCCCCCCCCGCCACTTTCTCTTCACCCAGTGGCATTTTGAGATAATTTGTCATTTTTTTTGTTCTTTTAAAGATTAGATTAGATTAGATTACTTACAGTGTGGAAACAGGCCCTTCAGCCCAACAAGTCCACACCGCCCCACCAAAGCACAACCCACCCATACCCCTACATCTACCCCTTACCTAACACTACGGGCAATTTAGCATGGCCAATTCACCTGACCTGCACATCTTTGGACTGTGGGAGGAAACCGGAGCACCCGGAGGAAACCCACGCAGACACGGGGAGAACGTGCAAACTCCACACAGTCTGAGGCGGGAATTGAACCCGGGTCTCTGGTGCTGTGAGGCAGCAGTGCTAACCACTGTGCCACCGTGTCGCCCTAAAGACCTGAGCAATATGTAGATTGTAAGATCACAATGTCCAGATTCCGTAAATCCACTGTCTTCTGGAACACAGTTGCCTTGTTGTGTTCTATACCCAGCTTCATCTGAATCTTTTTCATACACAGCACTCTCAACAATAAGGGTATTTCATTTGACACCACATCTGTGCTGATTAAGTTGTTTATCCCTGCAATGTTACAGAACCCTGTTGTACAACAGAGAGACCTAGGGGTTCAGGTACATAATTCTTTGAAGTTCACATGCAGACAGGGTGGTTAAGAAGGCGTTAATCACACTTGCCTTCATTGCTCAGATCTTTTGAGTCCAGGAGTTGGGACGTCATGCTGAGGTTGTACAGTTCAGCTCGCCCAGTTATAGGAGGGGTATTATTGAGCTGGAGAGAGTTCAAATGAGATTCACCAGGACGTTGCTGAGAGTGGAGAGTTTGACTTACAGCTGGTTAGGCTGGGACACTTTTCACTGGAGCACATAGGAGGTCGAGAGGTGACCTTTATACAGAGGGTTATAAAATTGGAAGGAGCAGAGATAAGGTGAGTGGCGGGTATCTTTTCCCTAGGGTGGGGAGTTCAAAACTTGAAGGCATATTTTTAAGGTGAGAAGGGAAAGGTTTAGAAAAGACACGAGGGGTGATTTTTTTTTAAAACACAGAATGGTTTTAGATTAGATTCCCAACAGTGTGGAAACAGGCCCTTCAGCCCAACCAGTCCACACCGACCCTCCGAAGGGTTAACCCACCCAGACCCATTTCCCTCTGGCTAGCATGGGCCAACCCACCCTGACCTGCACATCTTCGGACTGTGGGAGGAAACCGGAGCGCTCGGGGCAAACCCACGCAGACAATGTGCAAACTCCACACAGACAGTCGCCCGAGGCTGGGGATCGAACCCGGGGACCCCTGGTGCTGTGAGGCAGCAGCGCTAACCACTGAGCCACTGTGCCACCCCCCCCCCCCCCCCCCCCCCCAAGTTTGAGTGTGGAATAAACTTCGAGAGGAAGTGACGGACGCAGTTACAGTGTTTAGGAGATATTTGAATCGGGAAAGGCTGAGGAGGGATATGGGCCAGGAGCAGGCAAGTGAGACTAGTTTAGTTTGGGGTTATGGTCGGCATGGACTGGCTGGGCCAGAGGCTCTGTTTCTGAGCTGGATGACTCAATGCCTATTTCAACACATTTCCTTCCCCAAAAACCGAAGCCAGTTGAATTTTTAATGTTCCTTAATCTTAGTTTGGGTTCTCATTATTTAAAGAATAAATAATTTGAACCCCATTCCACTCCACACACTACCGTGTATCATCATAAGACATAGGAGCAGAAATTAGGCCATTCAGCCCATTGAGTCCGCTCTGCTGTTCAACCGTGGTGACGAGTTTCTCATCCTAATTCTCCCGCTCCCTCCCTCTGTTCTAAAATGTCTTCCCTTTACTCTAAGGCTGTGCCCTCAGATCCTAGTCTCCCCCGCCAATAGAAACATCTCCCCAACATCCACTCTGTCTAGGCCATTCAGTGATCTGTACGTTTCAATGAGATTCTCCCCTCGTCCTTCTAAACTCTATCGAGTATAAACCCAGAGTCCTCAAACGTTCCTCATACGTTAAGCTTTTCATTCCTGGGACCATTCTCGCAAACCTCCTCTGAACACGCCCCAGGGCCAGTACATCCTTCCTGAGGTATGGGGCCCAAAACTGCACACAATACTCCAAACGTGGTTTGAGCAGAGCCTCAGAATCACACCCCTGCTTTTATATTCAAGTCCTCTCAAAAATAAATGCCATCATCGCATTTCACCAGGTTAGAGTCCAACAGGTTTAATTGGAAGCACACTAGCTTTCGGAGCGACGCTCCTTCATCAGGTGGTAGTGGAGGGCTCAATCCTCACTCTCACAATTTATAGTGTGTTAGGATTGAGCCCTCCGCTACCACCCGATGAAGGGCCATCGCTCCGAAAGCTAGTGCGCTTCCAACTAAACCTGTTGGACTCTAACCTGGTGTTGTGTGATTTTTAACTTTGTACACCCCAGTCCAACACCGGCATCTCCAAATCATCGTCGCATTTGCCTTCCTAACTACTGACTCAACCTGCACGTTTGCCTGAACTCACGCGTCTCTTTGCACTTCCGATTTGAATTGTCCCCCCCATTCAGAAAATAGTCCATGCCTGTTTTCTTCCTACCAAAGTACATGACCTCCCATGTTGTACTCCATCTGCCACTCCTTTGCCCACTCTCCTCACCTGTCCAAAACCTTCTGCAGCCTCTCTGCCTCCTCAATACCACCTGTCCCCTCTACCTATCTTTGTGTCTACTGTCCAACGCTGTGCAATTGACTGAAACATCCATTCCGGAGCTGACTCTTTGTCCGGTGAGTAGGGTTGCCTGTTTAGTATTCCCATTTGTATCATGTCTCTTCTTCAAATTCCATTCCAAACAATCTCCATCCTAACTCCTCTCAATTATGGCTTCGGCCTACATTTGCTTCGATTCGTCAATCAGTTGGTTAGATTAGATTACTTACAGTGTGGACACAGGCCCTTCGGCCCAACAAGTCCACACCGACCCTCCAAAGAGGAACCCACCCAGACCCATTCCCCTACATTTACCCCTTCACTTAACACTATGGGACAATTTAGCATGGCCAATTCACCTGACCTGCACATCCCTGGTCACTATGGGACAATTTAGCACAGCCAATCCACCCTAACCTGCACATCCCTGGTCACTATGGGACAATTTAGCACAGCCAATCCACCCTAACCTGCACATCCCTGGGTACTATGGGACAATTTAGCACAGCCAATCCACCCTAACCTGCACATCCCTGGTCACTATGGGACAATTTAGCACAGCCAATCCACCCTAACCTGCACATCCCTGGTCACTATGAGACAATTTAGCACAGCCAATCCACCCTAACCTGCACATCCCTGGGTACTATGGGACAATTTAGCACAGCCAATCCACCCTAACCTGCACATCCCTGGTCACTATGGGACAATTTAGCACGGCCAATCCACCCTAACCTGCACATCCCTGGTCACTATGGGACAATTTAGCACGGCCAATCCACCCGAACCTGCACATCCTTGGTCACTATGGGACAATTTAGCACAGCCAATCCACCCTAACCTGCACATCCCTGGGCACTATGGGACAATTTAGCACGGCCAATCCACCCTAACCTGCACATCCCTGGGTACTATGGGACACTTTAGCACGGCCAATCCACCCTAACCTGCACATCCCTGGGCACTATGGGACAATTTAGCATGGCCAATCCACCCTAACCTGCACATCCCTGGGCACTATGGGGCAATTTAGCACGGCCAATCCACCCTAACCTGCACATCCCTGGGTACTATGGGACAATTTAGCACAGCCAATCCACCCTAACCTGCACATCCCTGGGTACTATGGGACAATTTAGCACAGCCAATCCACCCTAACCTGCACATCCCTGGTCACTATGGGACAATTTAGCACAGCCAATCCACCCTAACCTGCACATCCCTGGTCACTATGAGACAATTTAGCACAGCCAATCCACCCTAACCTGCACATCCCTGGGTACTATGGGACAATTTAGCACAGCCAATCCACCCTAACCTGCACATCCCTGGTCACTATGGGACAATTTAGCACGGCCAATCCACCCTAACCTGCACATCCCTGGTCACTATGGGACAATTTAGCACGGCCAATCCACCCGAACCTGCACATCCTTGGTCACTATGGGACAATTTAGCACAGCCAATCCACCCTAACCTGCACATCCCTGGGCACTATGGGACAATTTAGCACGGCCAATCCACCCTAACCTGCACATCCCTGGACACTATGGGACAATTTAGCACGGCCAATCCACCCGAACCTGCACATCCTTGGTCACTATGGGACAATTTAGCACGGCCAACCCACCCTAACCTGCACATCCCTGGGCACTATGGGACAATTTAGCATGGCCAATCCACCCTAACCTGCACATCCCTGGTCACTATGGGACAATTTAGCACAGCCAATCCACCCTAACCTGCACATCCCTGGGTACTATGGGACAATTTAGCACAGCCAATCCACCCTAACCTGCACATCCCTGGTCACTATGGGACAATTTAGCACGGCCAATCCACCCGAACCTGCACATCCCTGGTCACTATGGGACAATTTAGCACGGCCAATCCACCCGAACCTGCACATCCTTGGTCACTATGGGACAATTTAGCACAGCCAATCCACCCTAACCTGCACATCCCTGGGCACTATGGGACAATTTAGCACGGCCAATCCACCCTAACCTGCACATCCCTGGTCACTATGGGACAATTTAGCATGGCCAATCCACCCTAACCTGCACATCCCTGGGCACTATGGGGACAATTTAGCATGGCCAATCCACCCTAACCTGCACAAACCCTGGTCACTATGGGACAATTTAGCACGGCCAATCCACCCTAACCTGCACATCCCTGGGTACTATGGGACACTTTAGCACGGCCAATCCACCCTAACCTGCACATCCCTGGGCACTATGGGACAATTTAGCATGGCCAATCCACCCTAACCTGCACATCCCTGGGCACTATGGGGCAATTTAGCACGGCCAATCCACCCTAACCTGTACATCCCTGGGCACTATGGGGCAATTTAGCACGGCAAATCCACCCTAACCTGCACATCCCTGGGCACTATGGGGCAATTTAGCACGGCCAATCCACCCTAACCTGCACATCCCTGGTCACTATGGGACAATTTAGCACGGCCAATCCACCCTAATCTACACATCCCTGGGCACTATGGGACAATTTAGCACGGCCAATCCACCCTAACCTGCACATCCCTGGGCACTATGGGACAATTTAGCATGGCCAATCCACCCTAACCTGCTCATTGGACTGTGGGAGGAAACTGGAGCACCCGGAGGAAACCCACACAGGCACGGGGAGAACGTGCAAACCCCACACGGACAGTCGCCCGAGGCTGGAATCAAACCTGGGTCCCTGGCACCGTGAGGCAGCAGTGCTCACCCACTGTGCCACCGTGCTGCCCGTTTCTGACATCTGTCCCGAAAGCATGGCTCTCTTTGAAAACCGAGTTCCGGTTAACACCAGACCTGCCTGTGTTCGGCACCTAGGCACCAGTTTAAAGGGAGACACTGAATTAACGCCAGACCTGCCTGTGTTCGGCACCTAGGCACCAGTTTAAAGGGAGACACTGAATTAGGGACTCCCCCAGGGTTGAGTGTTTACAATCTTGCGCACAGGCTGTTTAATTCGATCGCGAACTCTTTTACAGGATAACCAGCTTTACAAATGTAAAGCTAGTGTATGGCACATTAAATGGGTCATCCGTTTTGCTTCTGTTCTACCTCAGTGCCGTTTTCCTGTATTTTCTATTTTTAATTTGTTGCGCGTGGCTCTTGCCAGTTGATTTCTGACGTACACCGTTCTTTGGCATTTTCCCGCTTTGGGTTTTTTCCCTTCTGATTGGGGAACCATCTTTGGGTTGGCCTTGAGAAGCTCCTGCCTATCCCTAGACGCCTTCAGAACCTAGCAACTGCTTGCTGACCTCTGACCTGGAAGTTGTAGGTGTCTAAACTTCTGCTGCACCCTCGAGGTGGAGAATTCTGAAGATTTGCCATTCTTTGAGGGAAGCCGTCCTTCCTCATCTCAGTCCCTTGTCGATCTGGTATTAACTGGAGCTCGACTTTGAAAGAGAAACATGCTTTCAGAACAGATGTCAGAAGCAGGCCTTGTTTGGAGATTATTGGATGGTATTTATCATGGTGCACAGAGCGTCCTCCTGCAGTCCCTCTGCAATTCAGCAATACCGTATCTTGTCGCGAGCAGAACAGGAACAAAATATTGAGTTTTTTTGAGCTCTGCCAAATGTACTCATTGAGTCGCAGAGTCTTAAGGATGTGGTCCTTTGGTCCAACTCACCCATGTCGATCGGACATCCTGAACTGATCTCGTCCCATTCCCCAGCACTTGGCCCATATCCCTCCAAACCCTTCCTATTCATGAGCCCATCCAGATGCCTTTTAAATGCTGTAATTGTACCAGCCTCCACCACTTCCTCTGGCAGCTCATTCCATACATGCAGCACCCCCTTAGGTCCTTTATAAATCTTTCCCCTCTCACCCTAAACCTAAGCCCTCTTGTTCTGGACTCCCTTACCCTGGGAAGGTTATTCACTCCATACCTGTCCCTCCTGATTTTATAAACCTCTATAAGGTCATCCCTCAGCCTCCGACGCTCCAGGGAAAACAGCCCCGGCCTATTCAGCCTCTCCCTGTAGCTCAAACCCTCCAACCCTGGCAACAGCAGAGTGTATTACTGGTTTGGGAAACCAATGCAGGAGACAGCTATTTCACCATACCCAAGCTGTCTTCTGATCTTTAACCCAATTAATATACAGTCACAGAATGAAGAAATGATTTATTTATGGTCATATATATCTTGAAGGTACAGTGAAAAGTGTTTTGTCACCACTACCCAGCACCATTTTGAGATGGATAAAAAAGATAAGTTGGATAAGGATAGGAAGACTAGAACCATGTTCGTTCCCTGACCAATATTTCCCTGATCCTTTGGCAATCTTTATAACGTGTTCTGAAAAGAGACACGATCACCATAGCTCACTGTGCCTTTGATGGTTTCCTCCCACATGTTGACGTCAGTCCCACATTTCTTCAAAATTGGATTTAAAACTGCCTTTAAGCTTCCTTTCCCTGGCTCAACTCACAGCGCAGCGAATATCCCCTGAGCCTGTCTGCTGACTAATCTTGCTCAGGAAAAGGCAACGCAGTCATGACGTGCGACTTAAAGAAGGATTTCTGCGGGAGGTCAACAGCTTCTGTGGGGAGAGGGAGAAAGTGAACAAAGGAAGGAGAATTTGGAAATTGGGATGCCTCATGAGGAAAGGGCATCGACAATGTCACCTCAATGTGTCTGGATTAAACACCCATCTGCAGCACCCCCTTAGGTCCTTTATAAATCTTTCCCCTCTCACCCTAAACCTAAGCCCTCTTGTTCTGGACTCCCTTACCCTGGGGGTTTGTCGTCTGAGACCCCTCTCCTCACCAGCTTTGGAAGCCAATTTTGGATCCATTGTCTTGGATCCCATGCGCTCCCATTGCCTTCCATGTGGGGTCTTCCTGAAGCCCACGCAAACTATATCGACTTGCGCTGCCCTCGTCATTACCTTTTCAAAAAAAACCTCAACTCAATTAATCAGACAGGATCTCCACACCCCCCCCTCCACCTCATAAAAATGGGCTGGCTTCCCAAGTATTGATTAATCTTGTCCTTAAGGATTCTTTCCAGTGATATCTCTCCCACCGATGATAGTCTATCTGCTCTGTAATGACCTGTCCTCTCCCTGCTGCCCGTCTTGAACGAAGGGGCCATGTTAGCTCTCCTCCAATCACCTGGCCCTAGACCTGTGGCCAGTGAAGAATTAAATATACCCAATGGGGTCCCAGTGATCTCCTGTCTCACTTCCCATAGCAGTCTGGGATACATCTGAAAAGGACCTTAGATATTTTGCCTCAGTACGCTTGCAAAAACACCGAATCCCACCTCTTTATTAATCGTAATCTCACCATCCCATCTGGTTATCCGTGTTACCATGACTTTCTCCTCCGTGAGTACAGATGAGGAAGTAGTCATTTCGGACTTCACCCACTCTTGGCCTCTTTGATCACTAATAGGTCCCACCCTTTCTCCCGCTAGTCTTCGTATCCTGAACTTACAAATGAAAAGCCGCAGGGTTATAGCTTGATCCACCAAAGAATTCCGCGCCCTCTCTTTGGCCTCTTACGTTTCGCCCCCTTAAGCAACTTCCTACACCCTCCATAGTTTTCAAGAGCCTCCTTTGTTTTGGGTGCACTGCACCCTGACGTACGTGACCAGAACTGGCCGTAGTATTCCAAAAGTGGCCTCAGCACCATCCCGTAGAGCTGCTCCATGGTGTCCCACCTCCTGTACTCCGTGCTGTCACTGACGAAGACAAGTATGTCGAACGTTACCCTGTCTACCAATAACGCCACTTCCAAGGAGTGATGCCCCTGAGCCTCCAGGTCCCTCTGTTCGATGGTGACCTCCAAACGTACCATAGAATCCCCACAGTGTGGGAGTCGGCCATTCGGTCCATTCAGTCCACCCTCCCCCTCAGAACAGCATCCCACCGAGACCCGCCCCATCCCATCTCGTCATTTCCCATGGCCAATCCACCCTAACCTGCACATCCCTGGACACTATGGGACAATTTAGCACGGCCAATCCACCCTAACCTGCACATCCCTGGGCACTATGGGGTAAAGTAGCATGGCCAATCCACCCTAACCTGCACATCCCTGGTCACTATGGGACAATTTAGCACGGCCAATCCACCCTAACCTGCACATCCCTGGTCACTATGGGGCAATTTAGCACGGCCAATCCACCCTAACCTGCACATCCCTGGGCACTATGGGACAATTTAGCACAGCCAATCCACCCTAACCTACACATCCCTGGGCACTATGGGACAATTTAGCATGGCCAATCCACCCTAACCTGCACATCCCTGGTCACTATGGGACAATTTAGCACAGCCAATCCACCCTAACCTACACATCCCTGGTCACTATGGGACAATTTAGCACGGCCAATCCACCCTAACCTGCACATCCCTGGGCACTATGGGACAATTTAACATGGCCAATCCACCCTAACCTGCACATCCCTGGGCACTATGGAGCAATGTAGCACAGCCAATCCACCCTAACCTACACATCCCTGGTCACTATGGGACAATTTAGCATGGCCAATCCACCCTAACCTGCACATCCCTGGTCACTATGGGACAATTTAGCACGGCCAATCCACCCTAACCTGCACATCCCTGGGGCACTATGGGACAATTTAGCGCGGCCAATCCACCCTAACTTGCAGGAGGAAACCGGAGGACCCGGTGTAAACCCAAGCAGACACTGGAGGGGGGCGGGGGGGGGGAAGAATGTGCAAACTCCACACAGACAGTCGCAATTTTGGTCTCGTACGTAATAACATAATCCAAAGCCTGACCGTACTGGGGGTGTATTGGGTAATAGTACAGGATAGCATGCGGAATACTATCAATCTGGTCCAGAGTGTCCTGTGTATGGGACAGTTTGACTCTGGTTTGGAATGGCTAGACCCATTGGGTATCCCCAGCACAGGAATGGGTGAGCTGCTGGGTCTTTGTCAGCTGTAAGGTGCTCAGTACAGACTGGATGGCCCACTCTCGATGTGTCGTTGACAGAGAGGCTCAGCGAGCTGGGTTATCGCACCGAATTAGCGGTCAGCCCTTGGGACGGGTCGCAGGATTAAGGGAGGCGGTAAAGACCTTACCACGCAGGAGGCTCCCTGGCTGGGTAAACGGAGTTCCGCAGCTCCGTGTGCTGGCCGGAGGAGGGCTGAGTCAGCGACAGAAGGACATTAACGTCAGCATTGACACAGACGGCAGCACAGGCCTGCGGGGTGTGAGAGTACAGTGCACAAGTACTGCAAATCAGGGTTAATCCACCTCCCTCCCCCATCTCCCCGTGTCAGACTGTGAGGGTAAGGGGGGAGAGGGTTAATTCCACCCCCCCCCCCCGACTGGGAACAGGCTGCCCCCCCTGTCTGACTGTGAAGGGGGAGAGGGAGATGGTTAATCTCCCCCCGACTGGGAACAGTCTGTCCCTTTTTCTGACTGTGAAGGGGGAGAGGGAGATGGTTAATCGACCCCTGACTGGGAACAGGTTGTCCCCCTGTCTGACTGTCAAGGGGGGAGAGGGAGATGGTTAATCTCCCCCCGACTGGGAACAGTCTGCCACAGTGTCTGACTGTGAGGTCGGGGGGGAGAAGATTTTGGGTGTTACCAGTGCAGGACAACGTACAGGCTGCAGCCCACCTGTTGCGAGTGCCCAGAGGGACAATGTGTGTGGGCTACAATATCGGGGTGTCCCTGTATGGGTGCAGTCTGGGTGTGTGTGGGTTACAGTATCAGGGTGTCTCTGTATGGGTGCAGTCTGGGTGTGTGTGAGTTACAGTATTGGGGTGTCCCTGTATGGGTGCGGTCTGGGGGGGTGTGAGTTACAGTATCGGGGTGTCCCTGTATGGGTGCAGTCTGGGTGTGTGTGAGTTACAGTATCGGGGTGTCCCTGTATGGGTGCAGTCTGGGTGTGTGTGTGTGTTACAGTATTGGGGTGTCCCTGTATGGGTGCAGTCTGGGTGTGTGTGGGTTACAGTATCGGGGTATCCCTGTATGGGTGCAGTCTGGGTGTGTGTGAGTTACAGTATCGGGGTGTCCCTTTATGGGTGCAGTCTGGGTGTGTGTGAGTTACAGTATTGGGGTGTCCCTGTATGGGTGCGGTACGGGTGTGTGTGGGTTACAGTATCGGGGTGTCCCTGTATGGGTGGGTGCAGTCTGGGTGTGTGTGGGTTACAGTGTCGGGGTGTCCCTGTATGGGTGCAGTCTGGGTGTGTGTGAGTTACAGTATCAGGGTGTCCCTGTATGGGTGCAGTCTGCGTGTGTGTGAGTTACAGTATCAGGGTGTCCCTGTATGGGTGCATTCTGGGTGTGTGTGGGTTACAGTATCGGGGTGACCCTGTATGGGTGCAGTCTGGGTGTGTGTGGGTTACAGTGTCGGGGTGTGCCTGTATGGGTGCGGTCTGGGTGTGTGTGTGTGTTACAGTATTGGGTTGTCCCTGTATGGGTGCAGTCTCGGTGCGTGTGAGTTACAGTGTTGGGGTGTGCCTGTATGGGTGCAGTCTGGGTGTGTGTGAGTTACAGTATCGGGGTGTCCCTGTATGGGTGCAGTCTGGGTGTGTGTGAGTTACAGTATCGGGGTGTCCCTGTATGGGTGCAGTCTGGGTGTGTGTGAGTTACAGTATCGGGGTGTCCCTGTATGGGTGCTGTCTGGGTGTGTGTGGGTTACAGTATCAGGGTGTCCCTGTATGGGTGCAGTCTGGGTGTGTGTGGGTTACAGTGTCGGCATGTCCCTGTATGGGTGCAGTCTGGGTGTGTGTGAGTTACAGTATCGGGGTGTCCCTGTATGGGTGCAGTCTGGGTGTGTGTGGGTTACAGTGTCGAGGTGTCCCTGTATGGGTGCAGTCTGGGTGTGTGTGAGTTACAGTATCGGCGTGTCCCTGTATGGGTGCAGTCTGGGTGTGTGTGGGTTACAGTATCGGAGTGTCCCTGTATGGGTGCAGTCTGGGTGTGTGTGGGTTACAGTATCGGGGTGTCCCTGTATGGGTGCAGTCTGGGTGTGTGTGGGTTACAGTGTCGGGGTGTCCCTGTATGGGTGCAGTCTGGGTGTGTGTGAGTTACAGTATCGGTGTGTCCCTGTATGGGTGCAGTCTGGGTGTGTGTGAGTTACAGTATCGGCGTGTCCCTGTATGGGTGCAGTCTGGGTGTGTGTGAGTTACAGTATCGGCGTGTCCCTGTATGGGTGCAGTCTGGGTGTGTGTGAGTTACAGTATCGGGGTGTCCCTGTATGGGTGCAGTCTGGGTGTGTGTGAGTTACAGTATTGGGGTGTCCCTGTATGGGTGCAGTCTGGGTGTGTGTGAGTTACAGTATCGGCGTGTCCCTGTATGGGTGCAGTCTGGGTGTGTGTGAGTTACAGTATCGGGGTGTCCCTGTATGGGTGCAGTCTGGGTGTGTGTGAGTTACAGTGTCGGGGTGTCCCTGTATGGGTGCATTCTGGGTGTGTGTGGGTTACAGTATCGGGGTGTCCCTGTATGGGTGCATTCTGGGTGTGTGTGGGTTACAGTATCGGGGTGTCCCTGTATGGGTGCAGTCTGGGTGTGTGAGAGTTACAGTGTCAGGGTGTCCCTGTATGGGTGCAGTCTGGGTGTGTGTGGGTTACAGTGTCAGGGTGTCCCTGTATGGGTGCAGTCTGGGTGTGTGTGGGTTACAGTGTCGGGGTGTCCCTGTATGGGTGCAGTCTGGGAGTGTGTGGGTTACAGTGTCGGGGTGTCCCTGTATGGGTGCAGTCTGGGTGTGTGTGAGTTACAGTATTGGGGTGTCCCTGTATGGGTGCAGTCTGGGTGTGTATGAGTTACAGTATCGGGGTGTCCCTGTATGGCTGCAGTCTGGGTGTGTGTGAGTTACAGTATCGGCGTGTCCCTGTATGGGTGTAGTCTCGGTGTGTGTGAGTTACAGTATCAGGGTGTCCCTGTATGGGTGCAGTCTGGGTGTGTGTGGGTTACAGTGTCGGGGTGTCCCTGTATGGGTGCAGTCTGGGTGTGTGTGGATTCCAGTGTCAGGGTGTCCCTGTATGGGTGTAGTCTGGGTGTGTGTGAGTTACAGTATCAGGGTGTCCCTGTATGGGTGCAGTCTGGGTGTGTGTGGGTTACAATGTCGGGGTGTTCCTGTATGGGTGCAGTCTGGGTGTGTGTGGATTCCAGTGTCAGGGTGTCCCTGTATGGGTGCAGTCTGGGTGTGTGTGGGTTACAGTGTCAGGGTGTCCCTGTATGGATGCAGTCTGGGTGTGTGTGGGTTACAGTGTCGGGGTGTCCCTGTATGGGTGCAGTCTGGGTGTGTGTGGGTAACAGTATCGGGGTGTCCCTGTATGGGTGCAGTCTGGGTGTGTGTGAGTTATAATGTCGGGGTGTCCCTGTATGGGTGCAGTCTGGGTGTGTGTGGGTTACAGTATCGGGGTGTCCCTGTATGGGTGCAGTCTGGGTGTGTGGGGGTTACAGTATCGGGGTGTCCCTGTATGGGTGCAGTCTGGGTGTGTGTGAGTGACAGTATCAGGGTGTCCCTGTATGGGTGCGGTCTGGGGGGGTGTGAGTTACAGTGTCAGGGTGTCCCTGTATGGGTGCATTCTGGGTGTGTGTGGGTTACAGTATCAGGGTGTCCCTGTATGGGTGCGGTCTGGGGGGGTGTGAGTTACAGTATCGGGGTGTCCCTGTATGGGTGCAGTCTGGGTGTGTGTGAGTTACAGTATCAGGCTGTCCCTGTATGGGTGCGGTCTCGGGGGGTGTGTGTTACAGTATCGGGGTGTTCCTGTATGGGTGCAGTCTGGGTGTGTGTGAGTTACAGTGTCAGGGTGTCCCTGTATGGGTGCAGTCTGGGTGTGTGTGAGTTACAGTATCGGGGTGTCCCTGTACGGGTGCTGTCTGGGTGTGTGTGGGTTACAGTGTCGGGGTGTCCCTGTATGGGTGCAGTCTGGGTGTGTGTGGGTTACAGTATCAGGGTGTCCCTGTATGGGTGCGGTCTGGGGGGGTGTGAGTTACAGTATCGGGATGTCCCTGTATGGGCGCAGTCTGGGTGTGTGTGGGTTACAGTATCAGGGTGTCCCTGTATGGGTGCAGTCTGGGTGTGTGTGAGTTACAGTGTCGGGGTGTCCCTGTACGGGTGCAGTCTGGGTGTGTGTGGGTTACAGTATCGGGGTGTCCCTGTATGGGTGCAGTCTGTGTGTGTGCGTGGGTTACAGTGTCGGGGTGTCCCTGTATGGGTGCAGTCTGGGTGTGTGTGAGTTACAGTGTCGGGGTGTCCCTGTATAGGTGCAGTCTGGGTGTGTGTGGGTTACAGTGTCGGGGTGTCCCTTTATGGGTGCAGTCTGGGGGGGTGTGGGTTACAGTATCGGGGTGTCCCTGTATGGGTGCAGTCTGGGTGTGTGTGAGTTACAGTGTCGGGGTGTCCCTTTATGGGTGCGTTCTTGGTCTGTGTGGGTTACAGTATCGGGGTGTCCCTGTATGGGTGCAGTCTGGGTGTGTGTGGGTTACAGTGTCGGGGTGTCCCTGTATGGGTGCATTCTGGGTGTGTGTGGGTTACAGTATCGGGGTGTCCCTGTATGGGTGCAGTCTGGGTGTGTGTGAGTTACAGTGTCAGGGTGTCCCTGTATGGGTGCAGTCTGGGTGTGTGTGGGTTACAGTGTCAGGGTGTCCCTGTATGGGTGCAGTCTGGGTGTGTGTGGGTTACAGTGTCGGGGTGTCCCTGTATGGGTGCAGTCTGGGTGTGTGTGAGTTACAGTATCGGCGTGTCCCTGTATGGGTGCAGTCTGGGTGTGTGTGGGTTACAGTATCGGGGTGTCCCTGTGTGGGTGCAGTCTGGGTGTGTGTGGGTTACAGTGTCGGGGTGTCCCTGTATGGGTGCAGTCTGGGTGTGTGTGAGTTACAGTATCGGCGTGTCCCTGTATGGGTGCAGTCTGGGTGTGTGTGAGTTACAGTATCGGCGTGTCCCTGTATGGGTGCAGTCTGGGTGTGTGTGAGTTACAGTATCGGCGTGTCCCTGTATGGGTGCAGTCTGGGTGTGTGTGAGTTACAGTATCGGGGTGTCCCTGTATGGGTGCAGTCTGGGTGTGTGTGAGTTACAGTATCGGGGTGTCCCTGTATGGGTGCAGTCTGGGTGTGTGTGAGTTACAGTATCGGCGTGTCCCTGTATGGGTGCAGTCTGGGTGTGTGTGAGTTACAGTATCGGGGTGTCCCTGTATGGGTGCAGTCTGGGTGTGTGTGAGTTACAGTGTCAGGGTGTCCCTGTATGGGTGCATTCTGGGTGTGTGTGGGTTACAGTATCGGGGTGACCCTGTATGGGTGCATTCTGGGTGTGTGTGGGTTACAGTATCGGGGTGTCCCTGTATGGGTGCAGTCTGGGTGTGTGTGAGTTACAGTGTCAGGGTGTCCCTGTATGGGTGCAGTCTGGGTGTGTGTGGGTTACAGTGTCAGGGTGTCCCTGTATGGGTGCAGTCTGGGTGTGTGTGGGTTACAGTGTCGGGGTGTCCCTGTATGGGTGCAGTCTGGGAGTGTGTGGGTTACAGTGTCGGGGTGTCCCTGTATGGGTGCAGTCTGGGTGTGTGTGAGTTACAGTATTGGGGTGTCCCTGTATGGGTGCAGTCTGGGTGTGTGTGAGTTACAGTATCGGGGTGTCCCTGTATGGGTGCGGTCTGGGTGTGTGTGAGTTACAGTGTCAGGGTGTCCCTGTATGGGTGCATTCTGGGTGTGTGTGGGTTACAGTATCAGGGTGTCCCTGTATGGGTGCAGTCTGGGAGTGTGTGGGTTACAGTGTCGGGGTGTCCCTGTATGGGTGCAGTCTGGGTGTGTGTGAGTTACAGTATCGGGGTGTCCCTGTATGGGTGCAGTCTGGGTGTGTGTGAGTTACAGTATCAGGGTGTCCCTGTATGGGTGCAGTCTGGGTGTGTGTGGGTTACAGTGTCGGGGTGTCCCTGTATGGGTGCAGTCTGGGTGTGTGTGGATTCCAGTGTCAGGGTGTCCCTGTACGGGTGTAGTCTGGGTGTGTGTGAGTTACAGTATCAGGGTGTCCCTGTATGGGTGCAGTCTGGGTGTGTGTGGGTTACAATGTCGGAGTGTTCCTGTATGGGTGCAGTCTGGGTGTGTGTGAGTTACAGTGTCGGGGTGTCCCTGTATGGGTGTAGTCTCGGTGTGTGTGAGTTACAGTATCAGGGTGTCCCTGTATGGGTGCAGTCTGGGTGTGTGTGGGTTACAGTGTCGGGGTGTCCCTGTATGGGTGCAGTCTGGGTGTGTGTGGATTCCAGTGTCAGGGTGTCCCTGTACGGGTGTAGTCTGGGTGTGTGTGAGTTACAGTATCAGGGTGTCCCTGTATGGGTGCAGTCTGGGTGTGTGTGGGTTACAATGTCGGAGTGTTCCTGTATGGGTGCAGTCTGGGTGTGTGTGGATTCCAGTGTCAGGGTGTCCCTGTATGGGTGCAGTCTGGGTGTGTGTGGGTTACAGTGTCAGGGTGTCCCTGTATGGATGCAGTCTGGGTGTGTGTGGGTTACAGTGTCGGGGTGTCCCTGTATGGGTGCAGTCTGGGTGTGTGTGGGTAACAGTATCGGGGTGTCCCTGTATGGGTGCAGTCTGGGTGTGTGTGAGTTACAGTGTCAGGGTGTCCCTGTATGGGTGCAGTCTGGGTGTGTGTGAGATACAGTGTCAGGGTGTCCCTGTACGGGTGCAGTCTGGGTGTGTGTGGGTTACAATGTCGGCGTGTCCCTGTATGGGTGCAGTCTGGGTGTGTGTGGGTAACAGTATCGGGGTGTCCCTGTATGGGTGCAGTCTGGGTGTGTGTGAGTTACAGTGTCAGGGTGTCCCTGTATGGGTGCAGTCTGGGTGTGTGTGAGTTACAGTGTCAGGGTGTCCCTGTACGGGTGCAGTCTGGGTGTGTGTGGGTTACAGTGTCGGGGTGTCCCTGTACGGGTGCAGTCTGGGTGTGTATGAGTTACAGTGTCAGGGTGTCCCTGTATGGGTGCAGTCTGGGTGTGTGTGGGTTACAGTGTCAGGGTGTCCCTGTATGGGTGCAGTCTGTGTGTGTGTGTGGGTTACAGTGTCGGGGTGTCCCTGTATGGGTGCAGTCTGGGTGTGTGTGAGTTACAGTGTCGGGGTGTCCCTGTATAGGTGCAGTCTGGGTGTGTGTGGGTTACAGTGTCGGGGTGTCCCTGTATGGGTGCAGTCTGGGGGGGTGTGGGTTACAGTATCGGGGTGTCCCTGTATGGGTGCAGTCTGGGTGTGTGTGAGTTACAGTGTCGGGGTGTCCCTTTATGGGTGCGTTCTTGGTCTGTGTGGGTTACAGTATCGGGGTGTCCCTGTATGGGTGCAGTCTGGGTGTGTGTGGGTTACAGTGTCGGGGTGTCCCTGTATGGGTGCATTCTGGGTGTGTGTGGGTTACAGTATCGGGGTGTCCCTGTATGGGTGCAGTCTGGGTGTGTGTGAGTTACAGTGTCAGGGTGTCCCTGTATGGGTGCAGTCTGGGTGTGTGTGGGTTACAGTGTCAGGGTGTCCCTGTATGGGTGCAGTCTGGGTGTGTGTGGGTTACAGTGTCGGGGTGTCCCTGTATGGTTGCAGTCTGGGTGTGTGTGAGTTACAATGTCGGGGTGTCCCTGTATGGGTACAGTCTGGGTGTGTGTGAGTTACAGTATCGGGGTGTTCCTGTATGGGTGCAGTCTGGGTGTGTGTGGGTTACAGTTTCGGGGTGTCCCTGTATGGGTGCAGTCTGGTTGTGTGTGAGTTACAGTATCAGGGTGTCCCTGTATGGGTGCAGTCTGGGTGTGTGTGGGTTACAGTGTCGGGGTGTCCCTGTATGGGTGCGTTCTTGGTCTGTGTGGGTTACAGTATCGGGGTGTCCCTGTATGGGTGCAGTCTGGGTGTGTGTGAGTTACAGTATCGGGGTGTCCCTGTATGGGTGCAGTCTGGGTGTGTGTGGGTTACAGTGTCGGGGTGTCCCTGTATGGGTGCATTCTGGGTGTGTGTGGGTTACAGTATCGGGGTGTCCCTGTATGGGTGCAGTCTGGGTGTGTGTGAGTTACAGTGTCAGGGTGTCCCTGTATGGGTGCAGTCTGGGTGTGTGTGGGTTACAGTGTCAGGGTGTCCCTGTATGGGTGCAGTCTGGGTGTGTGTGGGTTACAGTGTCGGGGTGTCCCTGTATGGTTGCAGTCTGGGTGTGTGTGAGTTACAATGTCGGGGTGTCCCTGTATGGGTACAGTCTGGGTGTGTGTGAGTTACAGTATCGGGGTGTTCCTGTATGGGTGCAGTCTGGGTGTGTGTGGGTTACAGTTTCGGGGTGTCCCTGTATGGGTGCAGTCTGGTTGTGTGTGAGTTACAGTATCGGGGTGTCCCTGTATGGGTGCAGTCTGGGTGTGTGTGGGTTACAGTGTCGGGGTGTCCCTGTATGGGTGCATTCTGGGTGTGTGTGGGTTACAGTATCGGGGTGTCCCTGTATGGGTGCAGTCTGGGTGTGTGTGAGTTACAGTGTCAGGGTGTCCCTGTATGGGTGCAGTCTGGGTGTGTGTGGGTTACAGTGTCAGGGTGTCCCTGTATGGGTGCAGTCTAGGTGTGTGTGGGTTACAGTATCGGGGTGTCCCTGTATGGGTGCAGTCTGGGTGTGTGTGAGTTACAGTATTGGGGTGTCCCTGTATGGGTGCAGTCTGGGTGTGTGTGAGTTACAGTATCGGGGTGTCCCTGTATGGCTGCAGTCTGGGTGCGTGTGAGTTACACTATCGGCGTGTCCCTGTATGGGTGTAGTCTGGGTGTGTGTGAGTTACAGTGTTGGGGTGTCCCTGTATGGGTGCAGTCTGGGTGTGTGTGAGTTACAGTATCAGGGTGTCCCTGTATGGGTGCGGTCTGGGGGGGTGTGAGTTACAGTATCGGGATGTCCCTGTATGGGCGCAGTCTGGGTGTGTGTGGGTTACAGTATCAGGGTGTCCCTGTATGGGTGCAGTCTGGGTGTGTGTGAGTTACAGTGTCGGGGTGTCCCTGTACGGGTGCAGTCTGGGTGTGTGTGGGTTACAGTATCGGGGTGTCCCTGTATGGGTGCAGTCTGTGTGTGTGCGTGGGTTACAGTGTCGGGGTGTCCCTGTATGGGTGCAGTCTGGGTGTGTGTGAGTTACAGTGTCGGGGTGTCCCTGTATAGGTGCAGTCTGGGTGTGTGTGGGTTACAGTGTCGGGGTGTCCCTTTATGGGTGCAGTCTGGGGGGGTGTGGGTTACAGTATCGGGGTGTCCCTGTATGGGTGCAGTCTGGGTGTGTGTGAGTTACAGTGTCGGGGTGTCCCTTTATGGGTGCGTTCTTGGTCTGTGTGGGTTACAGTATCGGGGTGTCCCTGTATGGGTGCAGTCTGGGTGTGTGTGGGTTACAGTGTCGGGGTGTCCCTGTATGGGTGCATTCTGGGTGTGTGTGGGTTACAGTATCGGGGTGTCCCTGTATGGGTGCAGTCTGGGTGTGTGTGAGTTACAGTGTCAGGGTGTCCCTGTATGGGTGCAGTCTGGGTGTGTGTGGGTTACAGTGTCAGGGTGTCCCTGTATGGGTGCAGTCTGGGTGTGTGTGGGTTACAGTGTCGGGGTGTCCCTGTATGGGTGCAGTCTGGGTGTGTGTGAGTTACAGTATCGGCGTGTCCCTGTATGGGTGCAGTCTGGGTGTGTGTGGGTTACAGTATCGGGGTGTCCCTGTGTGGGTGCAGTCTGGGTGTGTGTGGGTTACAGTGTCGGGGTGTCCCTGTATGGGTGCAGTCTGGGTGTGTGTGAGTTACAGTATCGGCGTGTCCCTGTATGGGTGCAGTCTGGGTGTGTGTGAGTTACAGTATCGGCGTGTCCCTGTATGGGTGCAGTCTGGGTGTGTGTGAGTTACAGTATCGGCGTGTCCCTGTATGGGTGCAGTCTGGGTGTGTGTGAGTTACAGTATCGGGGTGTCCCTGTATGGGTGCAGTCTGGGTGTGTGTGAGTTACAGTATCGGGGTGTCCCTGTATGGGTGCAGTCTGGGTGTGTGTGAGTTACAGTATCGGCGTGTCCCTGTATGGGTGCAGTCTGGGTGTGTGTGAGTTACAGTATCGGGGTGTCCCTGTATGGGTGCAGTCTGGGTGTGTGTGAGTTACAGTGTCAGGGTGTCCCTGTATGGGTGCATTCTGGGTGTGTGTGGGTTACAGTATCGGGGTGACCCTGTATGGGTGCATTCTGGGTGTGTGTGGGTTACAGTATCGGGGTGTCCCTGTATGGGTGCAGTCTGGGTGTGTGTGAGTTACAGTGTCAGGGTGTCCCTGTATGGGTGCAGTCTGGGTGTGTGTGGGTTACAGTGTCAGGGTGTCCCTGTATGGGTGCAGTCTGGGTGTGTGTGGGTTACAGTGTCGGGGTGTCCCTGTATGGGTGCAGTCTGGGAGTGTGTGGGTTACAGTGTCGGGGTGTCCCTGTATGGGTGCAGTCTGGGTGTGTGTGAGTTACAGTATTGGGGTGTCCCTGTATGGGTGCAGTCTGGGTGTGTGTGAGTTACAGTATCGGGGTGTCCCTGTATGGGTGCGGTCTGGGTGTGTGTGAGTTACAGTGTCAGGGTGTCCCTGTATGGGTGCATTCTGGGTGTGTGTGGGTTACAGTATCAGGGTGTCCCTGTATGGGTGCAGTCTGGGAGTGTGTGGGTTACAGTGTCGGGGTGTCCCTGTATGGGTGCAGTCTGGGTGTGTGTGAGTTACAGTATCGGGGTGTCCCTGTATGGGTGCAGTCTGGGTGTGTGTGAGTTACAGTATCAGGGTGTCCCTGTATGGGTGCAGTCTGGGTGTGTGTGGGTTACAGTGTCGGGGTGTCCCTGTATGGGTGCAGTCTGGGTGTGTGTGGATTCCAGTGTCAGGGTGTCCCTGTACGGGTGTAGTCTGGGTGTGTGTGAGTTACAGTATCAGGGTGTCCCTGTATGGGTGCAGTCTGGGTGTGTGTGGGTTACAATGTCGGAGTGTTCCTGTATGGGTGCAGTCTGGGTGTGTGTGAGTTACAGTGTCGGGGTGTCCCTGTATGGGTGTAGTCTCGGTGTGTGTGAGTTACAGTATCAGGGTGTCCCTGTATGGGTGCAGTCTGGGTGTGTGTGGGTTACAGTGTCGGGGTGTCCCTGTATGGGTGCAGTCTGGGTGTGTGTGGATTCCAGTGTCAGGGTGTCCCTGTACGGGTGTAGTCTGGGTGTGTGTGAGTTACAGTATCAGGGTGTCCCTGTATGGGTGCAGTCTGGGTGTGTGTGGGTTACAATGTCGGAGTGTTCCTGTATGGGTGCAGTCTGGGTGTGTGTGGATTCCAGTGTCAGGGTGTCCCTGTATGGGTGCAGTCTGGGTGTGTGTGGGTTACAGTGTCAGGGTGTCCCTGTATGGATGCAGTCTGGGTGTGTGTGGGTTACAGTGTCGGGGTGTCCCTGTATGGGTGCAGTCTGGGTGTGTGTGGGTAACAGTATCGGGGTGTCCCTGTATGGGTGCAGTCTGGGTGTGTGTGAGTTACAGTGTCAGGGTGTCCCTGTATGGGTGCAGTCTGGGTGTGTGTGAGATACAGTGTCAGGGTGTCCCTGTACGGGTGCAGTCTGGGTGTGTGTGGGTTACAATGTCGGCGTGTCCCTGTATGGGTGCAGTCTGGGTGTGTGTGGGTAACAGTATCGGGGTGTCCCTGTATGGGTGCAGTCTGGGTGTGTGTGAGTTACAGTGTCAGGGTGTCCCTGTATGGGTGCAGTCTGGGTGTGTGTGAGTTACAGTGTCAGGGTGTCCCTGTACGGGTGCAGTCTGGGTGTGTGTGGGTTACAGTGTCGGGGTGTCCCTGTACGGGTGCAGTCTGGGTGTGTATGAGTTACAGTGTCAGGGTGTCCCTGTATGGGTGCAGTCTGGGTGTGTGTGGGTTACAGTGTCAGGGTGTCCCTGTATGGGTGCAGTCTGTGTGTGTGTGTGGGTTACAGTGTCGGGGTGTCCCTGTATGGGTGCAGTCTGGGTGTGTGTGAGTTACAGTGTCGGGGTGTCCCTGTATAGGTGCAGTCTGGGTGTGTGTGGGTTACAGTGTCGGGGTGTCCCTGTATGGGTGCAGTCTGGGGGGGTGTGGGTTACAGTATCGGGGTGTCCCTGTATGGGTGCAGTCTGGGTGTGTGTGAGTTACAGTGTCGGGGTGTCCCTTTATGGGTGCGTTCTTGGTCTGTGTGGGTTACAGTATCGGGGTGTCCCTGTATGGGTGCAGTCTGGGTGTGTGTGGGTTACAGTGTCGGGGTGTCCCTGTATGGGTGCATTCTGGGTGTGTGTGGGTTACAGTATCGGGGTGTCCCTGTATGGGTGCAGTCTGGGTGTGTGTGAGTTACAGTGTCAGGGTGTCCCTGTATGGGTGCAGTCTGGGTGTGTGTGGGTTACAGTGTCAGGGTGTCCCTGTATGGGTGCAGTCTGGGTGTGTGTGGGTTACAGTGTCGGGGTGTCCCTGTATGGTTGCAGTCTGGGTGTGTGTGAGTTACAATGTCGGGGTGTCCCTGTATGGGTACAGTCTGGGTGTGTGTGAGTTACAGTATCGGGGTGTTCCTGTATGGGTGCAGTCTGGGTGTGTGTGGGTTACAGTTTCGGGGTGTCCCTGTATGGGTGCAGTCTGGTTGTGTGTGAGTTACAGTATCAGGGTGTCCCTGTATGGGTGCAGTCTGGGTGTGTGTGGGTTACAGTGTCGGGGTGTCCCTGTATGGGTGCGTTCTTGGTCTGTGTGGGTTACAGTATCGGGGTGTCCCTGTATGGGTGCAGTCTGGGTGTGTGTGAGTTACAGTATCGGGGTGTCCCTGTATGGGTGCAGTCTGGGTGTGTGTGGGTTACAGTGTCGGGGTGTCCCTGTATGGGTGCATTCTGGGTGTGTGTGGGTTACAGTATCGGGGTGTCCCTGTATGGGTGCAGTCTGGGTGTGTGTGAGTTACAGTGTCAGGGTGTCCCTGTATGGGTGCAGTCTGGGTGTGTGTGGGTTACAGTGTCAGGGTGTCCCTGTATGGGTGCAGTCTGGGTGTGTGTGGGTTACAGTGTCGGGGTGTCCCTGTATGGTTGCAGTCTGGGTGTGTGTGAGTTACAATGTCGGGGTGTCCCTGTATGGGTACAGTCTGGGTGTGTGTGAGTTACAGTATCGGGGTGTTCCTGTATGGGTGCAGTCTGGGTGTGTGTGGGTTACAGTTTCGGGGTGTCCCTGTATGGGTGCAGTCTGGTTGTGTGTGAGTTACAGTATCGGGGTGTCCCTGTATGGGTGCAGTCTGGGTGTGTGTGGGTTACAGTGTCGGGGTGTCCCTGTATGGGTGCATTCTGGGTGTGTGTGGGTTACAGTATCGGGGTGTCCCTGTATGGGTGCAGTCTGGGTGTGTGTGAGTTACAGTGTCAGGGTGTCCCTGTATGGGTGCAGTCTGGGTGTGTGTGGGTTACAGTGTCAGGGTGTCCCTGTATGGGTGCAGTCTAGGTGTGTGTGGGTTACAGTATCGGGGTGTCCCTGTATGGGTGCAGTCTGGGTGTGTGTGAGTTACAGTATTGGGGTGTCCCTGTATGGGTGCAGTCTGGGTGTGTGTGAGTTACAGTATCGGGGTGTCCCTGTATGGCTGCAGTCTGGGTGCGTGTGAGTTACACTATCGGCGTGTCCCTGTATGGGTGTAGTCTGGGTGTGTGTGAGTTACAGTGTTGGGGTGTCCCTGTATGGGTGCAGTCTGGGTGTGTGTGGGTTACAGTGTCGGGGTGTCCCTGTATGGGTGCAGTCTGGGTGTGTGTGGGTTACAGTGTCAGGGTGTCCCTGTATGGGTGCAGTCTGGGTGTGTGTGGGTTACAGTATCAGGGTGTCCCTGTATGGGTGCAGTCTGGGTGTGTGTGGGTTACAGTATCAGGGTGTCCCTGTATGGGTGCAGTCTGGGTGTGTGTGGGTTACAGTGTCGGGGTGTCCCTGTATGGGTGCAGTCTGGGTGTGTGTGGGTAACAGTATCGGGGTGTCCCTGTATGGGTGCAGTCTGGGTGTGTGTGAGTTACAGTGTCAGGGTGTCCCTGTATGGGTGCAGTCTGGGTGTGTGTGAGTTACAGTGTCAGGGTGTCCCTGTACGGGTGCAGTCTGGGTGTGTGTGGGTTACAGTGTCGGGGTGTCCCTGTACGGGTGCAGTCTGGGTGTGTATGAGTTACAGTGTCAGGGTGTCCCTGTATGGGTGCAGTCTGGGTGTGTGTGGGTTACAGTGTCAGGGTGTCCCTGTATGGGTGCAGTCTGTGTGTGTGTGTGGGTTACAGTGTCGGGGTGTCCCTGTATGGGTGCAGTCTGGGTGTGTGTGAGTTACAGTGTCGGGGTGTCCCTGTATAGGTGCAGTCTGGGTGTGTGTGGGTTACAGTGTCGGGGTGTCCCTGTATGGGTGCAGTCTGGGTGTGTGTGGGTTACAGTATCGGGGTGTCCCTGTATGGGTGCAGTCTGGGTGTGTGTGAGTTACAGTGTCGGGGTGTCCCTTTATGGGTGCGTTCTTGGTCTGTGTGGGTTACAGTATCGGGGTGTCCCTGTATGGGTGCAGTCTGGGTGTGTGTGAGTTACAGTATCGGGGTGTCCCTGTATGGGTGCAGTCTGGGTGTGTGTGGGTTACAGTGTCGGGGTGTCCCTGTATGGGTGCATTCTGGGTGTGTGTGGGTTACAGTATCGGGGTGTCCCTGTATGGGTGCAGTCTGGGTGTGTGTGAGTTACAGTGTCAGGGTGTCCCTGTATGGGTGCAGTCTGGGTGTGTGTGGGTTACAGTGTCAGGGTGTCCCTGTATGGGTGCAGTCTGGGTGTGTGTGGGTTACAGTGTCGGGGTGTCCCTGTATGGTTGCAGTCTGGGTGTGTGTGAGTTACAATGTCGGGGTGTCCCTGTATGGGTACAGTCTGGGTGTGTGTGAGTTACAGTATCGGGGTGTTCCTGTATGGGTGCAGTCTGGGTGTGTGTGGGTTACAGTTTCGGGGTGTCCCTGTATGGGTGCAGTCTGGTTGTGTGTGAGTTACAGTATCGGGGTGTCCCTGTATGGGTGCAGTCTGGGTGTGTGTGGGTTACAGTGTCGGGGTGTCCCTGTATGGGTGCATTCTGGGTGTGTGTGGGTTACAGTATCGGGGTGTCCCTGTATGGGTGCAGTCTGGGTGTGTGTGAGTTACAGTGTCAGGGTGTCCCTGTATGGGTGCAGTCTGGGTGTGTGTGGGTTACAGTGTCAGGGTGTCCCTGTATGGGTGCAGTCTAGGTGTGTGTGGGTTACAGTATCGGGGTGTCCCTGTATGGGTGCAGTCTGGGTGTGTGTGAGTTACAGTATTGGGGTGTCCCTGTATGGGTGCAGTCTGGGTGTGTGTGAGTTACAGTATCGGGGTGTCCCTGTATGGCTGCAGTCTGGGTGCGTGTGAGTTACACTATCGGCGTGTCCCTGTATGGGTGTAGTCTGGGTGTGTGTGAGTTACAGTGTTGGGGTGTCCCTGTATGGGTGCAGTCTGGGTGTGTGTGGGTTACAGTGTCGGGGTGTCCCTGTATGGGTGCAGTCTGGGTGTGTGTGGGTTACAGTGTCAGGGTGTCCCTGTATGGGTGCAGTCTGGGTGTGTGTGGGTTACAGTATCAGGGTGTCCCTGTATGGGTGCAGTCTGGGTGTGTGTGGGTTACAGTATCAGGGTGTCCCTGTATGGGTGCAGTCTGGGTGTGTGTGGGTTACAGTGTCGGGGTGTCCCTGTATGGGTGCAGTCTGGGTGTGTGTGGGTTACCGTTGGGTTGATGTCAGTGCTGTTTGAGTTTGTGGAGGATATACACTGTTTGCAGACAAGAAAGTTGTCTACAATGGAGCCGCGAGAACACATTCGGATTCATGGATGGGCCATATCGGATTGAGTGAGGAATGATTTGTTCACATGGACGAGCCTACCCAGACTGCCACCCAGGTGGCTATGCGGTTTTCATATTGTGTGTGCTGAAGGCTCCAATTAATAATTTGTACATATTAAAAACACCGAAGGTTGCGTGGATATTGAAGGGGGATGGTGCTGAAGATGATGATCATCCCTGGTCTTTTGAATGGTGGAGTGGGTTCGAAGGCATGAACTACCTCGTATTTCTCATGTTCATACACAGCTCCTCTCAGCTAACCAAAACTGCCCGTTCTTTTCCCCAGGAGGAACTTGAACACCTTAACCAGGCCAGTGAGGAGATCAACAAACTGGAACTGCAGCTGAATGTGAGTGTTTCACCCTCTTTCCCATTGCCCTATGTAGAGTTATAGAGTCATACAGCACCGAAACACACTCTTCCGTCCAACCTGTCCATGCCAACCAGATATCCCAACCCAATCTAGTCCCGTTTGCCAGCAGTTGGCACACATTCCCCTAAATCCTTCCTATTCATGTACCCAGCCAGATGCCTTTTAAATGTTATAATTGTACCAGACTCCACCACTTCCTCTGGCAGCTCATTCCTTACATGCACCTAGTTCTGGACCCCCCACCCCATGGATAACACCTTGACTATTTACCCTCTCCATACCCCTCCATCTCTACATGGTCACCTCTCAGCCTCTGACACTCCTGGGAAAACAGCCCCTCCCTGTAGCTCAAGCCCTCCAACCCTGGCCACATCCTTGTAAATCTTTTTCTGCACCTTTTCAACTTTGACGACATCCTTCCTATAGCAGGGAGGCCAGAACTCAACACAGTATTCCAAAAGGGACCTAACCAATGGCCAGTACAGCAGCAACATGTCCTCCCAGCTCCCAGACTCAGTGCACTGGCCGATAATGGCAAACGGTCCAACTGCGGAGTGAGCCATTTAGACTGACAAACAGCAACAACTCTCTGAACGGCTATGTTAGCTGGAGGTCTGAGCAGTATTCCTTCACTTTGGATGTGTTGGGAAAGGGGAATGGAGTTTGGGGTGAAAGGAGAAGATGGGTCTGCCTCTCTGATTCTAGGGTTAGGGTGATGTCCCGTAAATACATATTTATATGTGTATTCGTGCACAGGATGTGGACGTCACTGGCTGGTCCAAGTGTTTATTGTCCATCCCTGGCACCTCACCATCTCCTCCTCAAAGGCAGCTGGGGATAACTAATAACTGGTGGCCTCGCCAAGAATGCCCACAGCCGGTGAATAAATATTTTCTCAAGTCTTGCTTGTAGGACCCTTTCCAGGCCAGGCAGCCAGAAGGAGGTGAGTATTCACCCATCACCTCAGACCGATGGAACTGGGCTCTGGAGACACGAGAGGAAGAGGGGAGTGCCAGAATGAGTGACTATAAAGCGTAACCCCACTTCTTCCATATATTTTATTAAACAGAGTTAAACATTATGAGCCCCCTAACTCAACTGTGTCAGTTAATGTCTCTTCGTACGTTCCCCCAAGTGAAAACCCAATTCGACTGGCTTAGAATTAATCACGATAGATTAACACACACAAGGTGACTGTGGGAACCGAGAGGCTGCTGCATTAAAGGTAGTAGTGTCCCTACCTGCAGGCCAGGTGACCCAGGTTCAAGTCGCATCTCCTGCAGAGGTCTGTCACGATGTCTCCGAAAGTTATCTACGTTGGGTCCCGGAGTGTGTGTGAATCTGTGTAAGTTACCCCCATGCACCCACCAAATCCCTGGTCCCCAGTGAGTAGTTATTGAAAGCCTGATTGTTTCCACTTACAACACCGTCATGGGCAACCAAGTCATTGCCTGAAGTCCCTACTTGTGTTCCCGCTGCATGCCCTGTCAAAAACCTTAAATCTGCGTGCTCCTAAGCCTCAAACACAAAGCCCTGACTTCCTCCATCTTATGCAAGTGTGAAACGACCTTGAACAAAGCTTCTGCTGGACTTCTTTGTTCCAAGGACAGCCGCCAACCTCTTCCAACCCCCATCTTCCAACTCAAATCCCCTTATCCTTACAGCCATTCTGTCAAACCTATTCGATATCCTGTGCAGGACTCGAAATCCTTAAGGGCCGTGGTCCGATCAGAGTTTTGCAAATGTTCAGCATCACTCTCCTGCTTGTGTAATCCGTGTCTGTGTTTTTGACCTGCTAAACCCTGCGGTCCTTTGCTAGCCGCTCTGACACAGATTAAGTGCAGCTGAACCAGCAGGACCCTCTCTCCCTGCACGCAGTTTGGTACAGCACGTCCACTCCCTATCCCTTCAGCCACAATCCATCCCTTGCGACTTGGCTAATATAAGTTGCGTCTGCCATTCTGCTAGCTCGGGTTTGTACAGCCTTTGTGCAGGGAGGGGTACACATGTCAAATTTACTCTCATTTGGCGAGGAGGGAGACCAGTGTGGAGTGGCGGAAGGGCAGGTGAAGGGGATTGGAGTTTGGGGTGAAAGAAGGGGGCTGGAACAAGCCTGTCTGATCCTAGGGTTAGGGTGATGTCCCATACAGTGTGATATCCGAAAGGTGAGGTTGACGGGGACAGTGACCACGAATTGTTTTTTTTTTTAAAAAGTGGAACCATAAACTGATGATTTAAATGGGTAGTGAATGAAAAAGCATCGCTTTTTTTTTAAACAAATTTGCAAATCAGCAAAGCTAAGAAGAGACGGTGGCACAGTGGTTAGCTCTGCTGCCTCACAGCACCAGGGTCCTGGGTTCAATTCCAGCCTCGGGCAACTGACTGTGTGGAGTTTGCACATTCTCCCCGTGTCTGCGTGGGTTTTCCTCCGGGTGCTCCGGTTTCCTCCCACAGTCACAAAGATGTGCAGGTCAGGGTGGATTAGCCATGGTAAATTGCCCGTAGTGTTAGGTAAGGGGTAGATGTCGGGGAATGGGTCTGGGTGGGTTGCTCTTCGGAGGGTGGGTGTGGACTTCTTAGGCCGAAGGGCCTGTTTCCACACTGTAAGGAATCTAATCTAAAAGGAGTGGGACAAAACTGCCGAGGCCCCAGGTTCCAAATACCGGAGCAGTGGAGATCAGGGCACAGCGAGGACGTTGGGTTTAACAAACGCTAACTTGGCTCGACTTCTGGTGCGGCACGTTCTGGGATGGCACTGGTGGAACGCAGAGGGACGTTGTCGGGGGATGGTGGGGTGGTCGGAAACGGATTACCCTGCAGTCTCTTTCCCCTGGCCTGCCCCGTCTCCCTCCCTCTCCCGGCCTGTCCCTCCCACCCCCCATTCTCTTTGTCCCCACATCCCCCCAACC
>NC_092768.1:23945774-23993274 GCF_047496795.1 Chiloscyllium punctatum | reverse complement strand
TGAACAAGAAAGGCTGACTAAATTAGCCATTTGATCCCTTCATGACCAACTCTGAATGATAGGTCACAGAAGGAAGCTGTTGGTCCATTTGGAAGAGCTCTTTTAAAGAGCTATCAGATTCCACATTCATTCCCCAGAGCCCTACAATTCCTCCTTTTGGAAATGTTCATCCAATTCCACTTTGAAAGGTCAATTTGTTTCCAAGCAGTGCCCTCAAAATCACAGCAACTTTCTGCACCAGATAAAACTCTCCTCAATGTGAAACAAAGGGCACGGATTCTCTGGTGGGGCTGATGCCGAGGGAGCTGGGGATATAGGGGCACAGATTGCTGGAATTCGGAATGGTAGCTGGGGAGAAAACCCCAATCGAGTCTGTCAACTCGCTGCTGGCCTTATATTAGTTAGTGAGGAGTTGGTGTGGCCTCAGAGCAGACAAGTTTCAGAGATAGTTTGAGAGCAGTGTTCAAAATCTTGAAGGGTCCAGAACGAGGTGATAGGGGAATCCTGTTCCTGTTGGCAGAAGGACCGCAAACCAGTCATCACTGATTGGAAAGGAACAACAGTCAGAGGAGGATACGTGGGGATCTAGACTGTGTTATGTGAGAGGTTGCTACAAGCTGATTCAGTCAAAGGAGAATTGGAACCTGAAGAGGAAAGAATTGCAGGGCTCTGGGGAAAAGACGGAGGGGGGAATGGGACAAAGTGCATTGTCTTGCAAGAAGCTAGTACCACAATGATGAACCAAATGGACCCTTTCTGTGCTGTAACCTTGTGCTGTGTTTTTCTGATTCTGCATTGAGCAAACATGTTGTGTGTTTGAGTTTGGTCAATGTTTTGACTCAGCAAGACTGAAACCGCGGTCAGGTTGTGTGTGAGACAGTGCTAGCAAGCTGCTGCAGGATTTTAAATACCTCCAGAAATCTCCGGCTTGTTTGGTTCAGGCGTCCTGGTGCTGGGAGGGCTCACGGTTCCATTGTGGGTTTGCTGGGGAATGGGAATGGGAATGGCTTCCCGGTCTCCGGGAGAGCCAGCAACTCCTCCCTTAGGCTTCTTTGGGGAAACTGCAGGGGAGCCAACCACGTTGGATCCTCTGTGTCTCCCTGGTCCTCTCCCAGACCTGGAACTGACTCGGGGGATTCCGGTATTTGGGATATTGAGAAGCACCTTGGTAGAGCGCCTGACCTCTTTGGGAAAGGCCGGATAACGCCGAATGACGGACCACATCACTGGGCCGACATCAGCAGCAGAGAGTTCCCCAGCCATGATCTTCTTGGAGATGGTCCTCGAGATGTTCTGGACAAGCTGGTTCTCACTGGCAGCCTCTGTGGGTGATGAGTACCCTCTGGCCAGTTTGCCCTGGGTGCCACCTTCTGTTAAGATAGAGCTGAAGGTAAGTAGCTGTTTGACAAGCAGCAGCAAATGATCCTGTTCCTCACTGAGTGTTCACAACCCCCCTCGGAACTCCACTTTTCTACGGTAATCCCAGCAGCATCCTGCCCAGCCTCACGGAAACACTGCTCTCTCTCTCTCCCATTCCACACAATCCTCAATCCCACAGAGGGACAGAAACACTGGCTCAAACACCAGGAGGCTTCAGATTGGGCAGAATTTAACCGATTAAAGCATGACCAACTGATCTTCTTACACACTGAGCTCTGTGACCCACTGATCACTGTGACCCACCAATCACTGTGACCCACTGATCACTGTGACCCACCAATCACTGTGACCCACTGATCACTGTGACCCACTGATCACTGTCTCCCACTGACCACTGTCTCCCACTGATCTCTGTGACCCACTGATCTCTGTGACCCACTGATCACTGTGACCCACCAATCACTGTGACCCACTGATCACTATGACCCACTGACCACTGAGACCCACTGATCTCTGTGACCCACTGATCACTGAGACCCACTGATCACTGTGACCCACCAATCACTGTGACCCACCGACCACTGTGACCCACCGACCACTGTGACCCACTGATCACTGTGACCCACTGATCACTGTGACCCACTGATCACTGTGACCCACCGACCACTGTGACCCACTGATCACTGTGACCCACTGATCTCTGTGACCCACTGACCACTGTGACCCACTGATCACTGTGACCCACCGACCACTGTGACCCACTGATCTCTGTGACCCACCGACCTCTGTGACCCACCAATCACTGTGACCCACCGACCACTGTGACCCACTGATCACTGTGACCCACCGACCTCTGTGACCCACTGATCACTGTGACCCACCGACCACTGTGACCCACTGATCACTGTGACCCACCGACCTCTGTGACCTACTGACCTCTGTGACCCACTGACCACTGTGACCCACTGATCTCTGTGACCCACTGACCTCTGTGACCCACTGATCACTGTGACCCACTGATCACTGTGACCCACTGATCTCCGACTCACTGATCTCTGTGACCCACCGACCTCTGTGACCCACTGATCACTGTGACCCACCGACCACTGTGACCCACCGACCACTGTGACCCACTGATCACTGTGACCCACCGACCTCTGTGACCCACTGACCTCTGTGACCCACTGATCTCTGTGACCCACTGACCTCTGTGACCCACTGACCACTGTGACCCACTGATCTCTGTGACCCACTGACCTCTGTGACCCACTGATCACTGTGACCCACCAATCACTGTGACCCACCGACCACTGTGACCCACTGATCACTGTGACCCACTGATCACTGTGACCCACCAATCACTGTGACCCACCGACCACTGTGACCCACTGACCACTGTGACCCACTGATCTCTGTGACCCACTGATCACTGTGACCCACTGATCACTGTGACCCACCGACCACTGTGACCCACTGATCTCTGTGACCCACCAATCACTGTGACCCACCGACCACTGTGACCCACTGATCTCTGTGACCCACTGATCTCTGTGACCCACTGACCACTGTGACCCACTGATCTCTGTGACCCACTGACCACTGTGACCCACCAATCACTGTGACCCACTGACCACTGTGACCCACCGACCACTGTGACCCACTGATCTCTGTGACCCACTGACCACTGTGACCCACCAATCACTGTGACCCACTGATCACTGTGACCCACTGACCACTGTGACCCACCGACCACTGTGACCCACCGACCACTGTGACCCACTGATCACTGTGACCCACTGATCACTGTGACCCACTGACCACTGTGACCCACTGACCACTGTGAACCACTGATCACTGTGACCCACTGACCACTGTGACCCACCAATCACTGTGACCCACTGACCACTGTGACCCACTGATCACTGTGACCCACTGATCACTGTGACCCACTGACCACTGTGACCCACTGATCACTGTGACCCACCGACCACTGTGACCTACTAACCTCTGTGACCCACTGACCTCTGTGACCCACTGATCACTGTGACCCACTGACCACTGTGACCCACTGATCTCTGTGACCCACTGATCTCTGTGACCCACCAATCACTGTGACCCACTGACCACTGTGACCCACTGATCACTGTGACCCACCGACCACTGTGACCTACTGACCTCTGTGACCCACTGACCACTGTGACCCACTGATCTCTGTGACCCACTGAGCTCTGTGACCCACTGACCACTGTGACCCACTGACCACTGTGACCCACTGATCTCTGTGACCCACCAATCACTGTGACCCACTGATCTCTGTGACCCACTGACCTCTGTGACCCACTGACCACTGTGACCCACTGATCTCCGACTCACTGATCACTGTGACCCACTGATCACTGTGACCCACTGATCTCTGTGACCCACTGATCACTGTGACCCACTGATCTCTGTGACCCACTGACCACTGTGACCCACTGACCACTGTGACCCACTGATCACTGTGACCCACTGATCACTGTGACCCACTGACCACTGTGACCCACTGATCTCTGTGACCCACTGAGCTCTGTGACCCACTGACCACTGTGACCCACTGATCACTGTGACCCACTGACCACTGTGACCCACTGATCTCTGTGACCCACTGATCACTGTGACCCACTGATCTCTGTGACCCACTGATCACTGTGACCCACTGATCTCCGACCCACTGATCACTGTGACCCACTGATCTCTGACCCACTGATCACTGTGACCCACTGATCACTGAGACCCACTGATCACTGTGACCCACTGATCACTGAGACCCACTGATCTCTGAGACCCTCTGATCTCTGTGACCCACTGATCTCTGTGACCCACTGAGCTCTGTGACCCACTGACCACTGTGACCCACTGACCACTGTGACCCACTGATCTCTGTGACCCACCAATCACTGTGACCCACTGATTACTGTGACCCACTGATCTCCGACTCACTGATCACTGTGACCCACTGATCACTGTGACCCACTGAGCTCTGTGACCCACTGATCACTGTGACCCACTGATCTCTGACCCTCTGATCACTGTGACCCACTGAGCTCTGTGACCCACTGATCACTGTGACCCACTGATTACTGTGACCCACTGATCTCTGACCCACTGATCACTGTGACCCACTGATCACTGTGACCCACTGATCTCTGTGACCCACTGATCACTGTGACCCACTGATCTCTGTGACCCACTGATCTCCGACCCATTGATCACTGTGACCCACTGATCTCTGACCCACTGATCACTGTGACCCACTGATCACTGTGACCCACTGATCTCTGTGACCCACTGATCACTGTGACCCACTGATCTCTGACCCATTGATCACTGTGACCCACTGATCTCTGACCCATTGATCACTGTGACCCACTGATCTCTGACCCACTGATCACTGTGACCCATTGGCCTCTGACTACCTTGAACAGACTCATTGACCCATTGAGCTGGTGTGATGGGGTTTACATTAAGGGGTTACTTCCCATCGAGGGTCTATCTGTCCTCACTGTGCGTCACCTTCAAAACAAGACCGTTACACAGAAACAGCTTTGTCCGTTCCACAGGAGGCTGGGGAGTTCCTGGAAGTGGAACAAAGCTCAAATACATTCCTCTTTCTTCCCTCATTGTAACACAGCTGTCATCCTGCTGATTTTAAACAAGACACACCCTCCCCTCATGGAATATTGTCCCACTCCCATCCGGCACTTCCAGACTTCACTGACTGATTCGATGGAAAAGGCAGGAGCTGAGATGGGGTCCCAAGTGAACAAAAATACTGACTACCAAACACATCTCTCAAAATAATTTTAAAAAGGTTGATAAAGTCCAGAGAAAATGACAACATCCGGGATATCAAACTGTAGAAATGAAAAGGAGGAGGAGAAACAGAAGGATGGGAATTGCTGTGGGAAAACAAAATGGAAATCGTGATGATTCCTGGACTGTCTCATAAACAGAACTGGAAGGAAGAGAATGACTGCCTGAACGTGCCCAATGTCCGACGATTCATTCCTCAGAGCTGCTGAAGGAAAAAGGCAGGGAAATGAATCAAAGTGAACAGTTCCTGGGAATTAGGTGTGAACAACCTGGAGAGAGAAACAGACAATGGAATGGTCAGCAATCATCCCTGAGATACACTGAGAGCTTCCCTGCTTAACTCTGAAATCCACAACCAATTCAGAGTTAGCCTCTGCTTTTTATCAGAGATTCTGCACCTCTAAGGTTCTCCATGATCAGTGCTTTTCAACGTTTAATTAAGTCAGTTATCACCAGTCTGTATTCAAACAGACCATCTTTTAGATGTAACATATTGTCTTGATTACACCATGTTCATGTTACACAATCTGTATAACAATCTTCATTGTGATACTCTCTGTCATGAGATCTTCACTGCGCTATCTCTATACTTAATCTCCACTATACCACTCTCTCTCTGATACATACTTCACTGTATGAGTCTATAACACAATCTTCACTTTAGCATATTCTCGAATACAAGTTTCACTGCACCACTATCTGACACAACCTTTGCTCTCCTACCCTCTCTAAAGCACAACCTGCGTGTTGCACACACTCTATAAAACAATGTCACCGTGACATTCTCTACTGTAATCTTCATCATAGCACACTCTCTACAACACAAACTACATGTAATAAACTCTTTGTAACATAACCTTCAGTAACATGCTTTCTGTAACACAACATTCACTGTTCTACACTCTCTGCAACACAATCTTCACTGTACCAGACTCTATAACACAATTTTCACTGTTCTGCTCGCTCTGTAACACAATATTCACTGTACTACACCCTCTGAAACACAATCTTCACTACGACACAGTCTCTGTAATATAACTTTCACTCGAACACTATAACCTGCTATCAATTTTGTTTCAGACAGGGACAGAAATTTGAGGAATTCAAAGCATGTTATTTTGCAGCTTGTATCACACACCTCTCACTGTAACACTGTCCAGCATTCTGTGACCTCAGGTAGAATATCTGCTGCTTTTGGCTGCCTTGCTGTCAGCATCTGCATAAAGCAACCTCTCTGTATTGGTGGGCCCTCTATAACAGGCTTTTTGTCCACCTCTTAGAGAGTGTGGGCCCAATATTGCAAGAGGAACAAGGCTTGATTCTGCTTCTCACATCTACTTCCAGGACCTGCTGCCAACTGACAGATGTCTAAGCACCCAGCAGGGATTAAAATCGTGTAACTGACATGTTGAAGCAAGAGCGGTCTGATTGAGGTATTCTGTTTGACTAACAAGAAGACTTTACTGCAACATACTGGTGGTTAGCTTGGCTGAGATGGTATTGGCCAATGGATGAAAGGACAAGGTCACGGAAGGGAGATTCCAGTCCTGAGCTGAGTAGTGTAATAGTGTCTGATCCTTATTCACCTTGTTTCACACAAACCTCAATAACCTGGGGTGGGGAGGACAGGATTGGGAGAGGGGGTGAGGGAAGAGATAGCATAACAATAATGGCACTGGACGAGTCATCCAGGACTCCAGGCTCACATTCTGGGAACATCGGCTCAACTCCAGGAATAGTCATTCAAACTGAATAAGAATCTGGAATAAAAAGCTAAAGACAGCCATGTAACCATTGTGGATGGTTGGAAAAAACACACATATCTGGTTCACCCTTCTGTAGGGAAGGAAATACACCATCTCTGGGCTTTCAGTCCCACAGCAATCTGGTCGCCTGTAAACCTCGCACTGAGATTACCTAGTGCGCCATACAGTTGGATCAGCGCTGTGATTGTCCTGACCTCTCATGGACATCAGTGACCAAAAGTGATGACTTGTTACCACCTTCTCTGGGGCAGGATACATGATAAATGCTGGCACATCCCACATACAAATGTTAAAAATAATAAAACTGCCCTCCCCACCTGCTTACTTATTGAAAACACCTCCTCCTCCTCCTGGAGATTAGAACGTGTGTGCATAGGATTAACCATTGCTTGGGCTGACTCCATCCCATGGGAATGAAAGTTCACATCATCTGTGTACCTCACGACCAGGCTATCTCTGGAACCAGCACACAATGGGCAAAAATATCGGACTGCTGGATACGGTGTGCATTGTGTAAGGAGTCTGAAGTTATGAGATGTTTTCACAAAGAAGAGAATGAATGGAAATTACTCAGCTGTGGTTATGATGGCCTGTAAGTGTTAACCTGGTGTCCACTGTATTTATCAGAATGAAATGGAAGATTTTGCAAGGTCAATTTATCACACAGTTTAAACAGGCCATTACAGAAATTTAGAAGCGGTTGAGAAGGATTGATAAGTACATCTTTCACATGCATGTTGCGTTTCTGATGTCACTTTGATGAGCCGTTATTTAATGGTAACAGAAATGGCATGTTGAGCTGAAAGGAAGCTTTAGGGTTAAGGTCAAGGTTAGAGTTACCCCATGGCAGTATCTGGGTTATGAGTGAGTCACTGAGTGCTGCACGTATACTGGACAGTGAAGGGTGATTGACCTGAGCACATACAGATCTGTTCTCTCATTGAAGACCTGATTCTGCATTGTCACAACAGCATGCATTTCAAACAATGAAGCAAATTAAACAAAGGAAGAAGTCAAACACACTCTATGGTCAATTCAGAAAATATTTGAATGGCGAAAGCTTTTGAATCTAAATCAGCCACAGCTCCATTGGTGATAATCTCGGCTCTAGATCTGAGTCCCACTGGAGATGTGCCTTGCTGATCTCCTGTGCAGTAAGGAGCTAAGGCTGCACGGCCAGCATTGCTGTGTTTAGATGAGGTATTAAACCTTAAAGCCCTGTTGCCTCTCTCAGGTGGATGTAACTGATTGGCTAGCTACCATCAACCACCATCACTGAACCAGCCTGTCCTGCCAATGTCACGTTGTGGGGTAAGTCACCTTGCCGTGAGCAGATTAGTTGCTGTGTTTCCCAAATTCCAACAGTCATTAACACGCTATGGAAAGTCCTGGAAGATGCAAAAAAACCTATCCTCGTGTCAATGGCACGAATGGAAACGTGCATTGGGGTGGAGAGATGCCCAGATTTAAATGGTCTCTATCAGACTGCCAAAGGGGACATGACAAGATAGATCTCCAGGGTGGACCCTCACCAAAGGTCAGCATATACAGGGAATTCGGAAGCATATTCCAGACTCTGCAAGCATGCTCCAAATATCTGTGGCTCGTGCCAAGATCCAGACAGCAGAAAGTGGTCTGGAACGTGGAGTATTTGGAACTATCAGCCACGGTGGACAGAGGGCTCTTTCTTCCCTGTGAGATGGATAGCTCTGACGGTAGAATCCTACATCCATTGGAATGGCATTAAAGCGACGCAGGTCACAAGAGAGCAGCAAATTCTGGGAAGGCCAATATACAAGTTCCTCTTTCACTTCCCTCTGCTCGCTCAGTGAATTGAAACAACAAGACCCACATCGTAAAGTGCAAGCCAGAAGTCAAAGTACAGAAGAATTGAAAGCAGTGGGCAAGATCTGTGAGGAGACAGACTTGCATTTGTGCAGAGTTGCTGATTTCAAACACCTTCACACAGAGAGAGCTAGTTTCTGCTCCTGTGGTGCTTCGAGCCCATTTATTCAGATTTGCATCAATCCCAAGGAGACAGCACACTGAATTACTGTATTTCTGATTTTCCCAGTGAGGATGTCAATGTGAAATTCTCATCCTCATGTACAAGTCTCTCCAATGCCCTTTTTGCTTTATTCAGCTGTTCATCTGGATGTTCATGGTGGGGCCAGCATTTGCTCCCGATCTCTAACTATTGTGTGACTAGAGTAGTTTGCTCGGCCATTTTAGAGGGCTGTTGGGAGCCACATGTGGGACTGGAGTTACACCAGGTAAGGGCGGCCGATTTCCTTTCTTGAAGGTATTTAGTGAGCCAGAGGGGTTTTGACTATAATCAACAGTCACTCTTACTAAGGGCAACTGTTATGATCCAGATTTATTGATGGAATTCCATCAGCTTTCAGGTGGGATTTGAACCCAAGTGCCGACAGTATAATTCTGGGCCTTTGAATTATTTAATCTTCCCTCTATCTCGGTAACCTCCCATTGCTGTCATTGTTCTTGATCATGAAAGGGACTATGGGAGAGGGATGTTCTGAGCAAAGGTGTTCCAGGATCACCTGCACTACAAATAATGCCCGCTGATCTTTCCATATCTACACGGAGCAATGAGACAGGGAAATCTAGTCCTCACTCTAACCTCTCAGTTGAAGGCTGGTGTCTCTGTCAGTGCAGCACACTAGTATCACCTCAACCAAAGGCTTCCGTTCACTGACACAGCCTATCGAAATAAATGGTAACTCCTCACTGAACCCAGTCTCATCCAGATGACAACTGAGAAACCAAAATTGGTGTAGGTGATTTCCAATTTCCTGGCAGTAGAGCATGGTGTGACTTAGAGGGGAGGAAATTCCCACAACAGAATCCTTTAGATAAGGAGAGAGCCACTTACAGCGCAACATAGGGACAGCGAAAACAATTAACACAGCAACCAAAAACAATTAAATATGGCACGAGTGTGTACCGTCTACAAGGTGCATGCAACAACTCTCCCAAGCTCCTTCCAAACTCAAGATCCCCATCCCACAAGGATGACAATCACACAGGAATACTACTGCCTCCAAGTCACACACCAGCCTGATTTGGAATTATATTCCCATTCCTTCAACATTGCCGGGTCAGACTCATAGTACTGTAGTACACGTACACCAGCCGTAGTGGTTGAAAGAGGCAGAGGATGGAAAATAATATTTGAATGAATGTTGGGATATGGGAATGCATTGAATGATGTTAAATGGGAATGAGGATGGAATTAAAATATAGAATATGGGAATCCAGAGTGAGATAATAGCAGAATTGAATCAGTACAGGAAATGTGAAAAGGGAATGAATAGAAAACATAGGAATTGAATGAATGATGGAAAAAGGGAATTAAATAAATGAGGAGAAAGATGGACTAAAATCCAAGAGGGTAACTGGGAATGGAATGAATGATGGTGAATGGGAATGGAATAAATGATGAAGATGGGAATGGAATGAATAAAGGAGAGTGGGAATGGAATGAATGATGTTAATTAGGATTGGAATGAATGATGTTAGCGGGAATAAAATGAATGACAGAAAGTGGGAATGGAATGAATGATGGAAAATGGGAATGGAATGATGGCTGTTAAATGGGAGGAGAATGAATGATGGAAAATGGGAGTGGAATGATTGATGTTAAACGGGAGTAGAATGAATGATAAAAAATGGGAATGGAATGAAAACAGGAAAATGGGAATGAACTGACTGATCTTAAGTGGGAATGGAATGAATGATGATAAGTGGAATAGAATGATGTTAAACGGAATGAATGTTGGAAAGTAAGAATTTAACAAATGATATTAAATGGGAATGAAAGTGATAACAGAAGGTGGGAATGAAATGAATGGTGTGAAATGGGAATGGAGTGAATATCAGAAAGTGGGATTCTAATGACGATGTCAAATGCAAATGCAGTGAGTGACTGAAAGTGGAAGTGAGTGATCTTAAACCAGGATGAATGATAACTAATGGGAATGGAATACGGATGTTACGTGGAAATGGAATGCATGATGGAAATGGGGAATGGACTGAAAGATGTTAAATGGAAATGGAATGATGGATATTAAATGGGAGTGGAAGAAATAGTGGAAAATGCTCATGAAATGAATGACGATAAATGGGATTGGAATGCTGGATCTTAATGTGAATGAGTGGGATGGTGGTGGAATGGAATGAGTGATGTTAAATGGGAATAAAGGGAAAAATGTCAAATTGGAATGATTGATATTAAAAGGAAATGGAATGCATAAAGGAAAATGGGAATTAGATGAATCATGGAAAATGAGAATAGAATGAATGAACTAATGGAATGTTTAATAATAAATGGGAATGAAATGAAAATGGGAAAGTAGAAATGGACTGAATGGTGTTAACCAGGAATAGAATGGATGATGTTGAGTCGGAATAGAATGAATAATGGAAAATGGGAATGGGATAAATGATGTTATATAGGGATGGAATGATGGTTACTAAATGAGAATGGAATGAATGGTACAAAGTGGGGCAGGAATGAATGATGATAAAAGAGAATGGATTAAATAATGGGAATTAGGAATGGAATGACTGATGTTAACTGGGAATAGAATGAATGAGGACAGATGGAATTGGGAGAAATGGTGGAATATGGGTATGGAATTAAGCAATGGAAGTTGTAAGTTGAATGACTGAGGACAGGTGAGATGTGGAAAAATGAGGGAACCTGGAATTGGAATGAATGAGGAAACACAGGAAGGCGATCAATGCTGAATCTGAGAATACTTTAAACATTGGAAGGTGACAACGGTGTGAATGATGCAAAATGGGAATGGGTTAATAATGAACATAGGTGCCAGGTGAATGGTTAGAAAAAGAATTGGAATTTTTGATGTGAATGCAGTGAAATATGGAACAGAGACAAATGAAGAAAGATGGGAATGGATTAACTGACTAGATTGGATTAATATGGAGCTATATAAGTGGAATGAATCTTGGGCAGTGAAACATAAGTAATTGTGTAAGATGGGAATGGAATGAATGAGGATAGCTGGGAATAGGAAGACTGTGGGAAGATAGGAATGCAATGGATGGGAGGGAAGAATGGAATTGAATGAAAGAGGTAGAATGGGAAAGGATTGGATTCTGTAGCAGTATCCGAGGATTAGAAATCTCCCAATGTGACACCCCTTTTCAGAAAGGGAGGGAAGCCAAAAGCAAGGAAGGGAAGCCGAGGAGCCTAACATTGACTGTTGGCGAAATGTTGGCATCAATTATTTAGGAAGTAATAGCAGCATATTTGGAAAATCATAATCTGATCAAGCAGATTCAGCACGGCTTCGGAAAAGGGGAATCATATCTGATTAATTTCTTCAGGTTTTTCAAGATGTGTTGTATTTGGCCTCCCAGAAGGTGTTTGACAAGGTAGTTCTCAAAAAGTTGTCATAAGATTCATGGTGTTGGAGGCAGTACGTTGGTTTGGATGGACAGTTGTCTAATGGGTAGGACGACAGGGAATGGGAGTAAAGGAGTTCTTTCTCAGGTTGGCAACCTGGAGCCAGTGGGGTTCCACAGGGATTAGTGCTGAGACTGCAGCTATTTACAATATGGAGGAAGGAAGCAAATTTGCAGATGACATAAATTAGGTTGAAACAGTTGTGAAGGGATACCAACAGTTTACAGAGAGACACTAATAGGTTACGTAAGTGGGCAGAAAAGTTGGGAAATGGAATATAATGTTGGAAAATATGGAATTGTTCATTTTGAAAGGGAGAACAATAGTATTTAAATGGGGAAAAGCTGCAGAAAGCTGCAACACAAAGGGACATGGGGGGATTTGGTGCATGAAACACAGAAAGCTAGCACACATTGGACGGGCCAATGGAATAATGGCCCTTATTTCAAGGGGGTTGGACTATTGGAATAGGGAACTTATTGAAACTGTACAAGGTGCTAGGCACGTCACATCTGGAGCAGTAATTTAAGGGTGGAGAGTCTGTGGCATTTACTGCAGAAGGCCATCGAGGCTTGGTCGATAGGTTTATCAAGGCTGTGCTAGACAGATTTTAATTAGTAAGGGACTTGAGGATTATGGGGAAAAGACAGTGAGGTAGAGTTGAGGATTATCAGATCTGCCATGATCTCATTGAATGGGAAAGTAGACTCTATGGGCTGAATGGCCTGTTTCTGCTCTGGCTTCCTGTGATTATTTGAACATGAAAAAAGATGGGAATGGATTGAATGTTAAAACAGAAGAATGGGATAAAATGACGGAACAGGGAAATGAAGAGAATGGAATGGAATACCAAAAAGAAGTGAATGACTGAATGTGGGAAAGGGGTGGCAAATGGAAAATGAGAATGAAATTAATAATGGGAAACGCGAGCAGAATGAACGCGGAAACACAGAATGGAACGTATGAAGAAAGATGGAAATGGAATCTGTGCTGAAGTGCCAAAGTAGAATGAGTCATTTCTTTGGCTGGGTAATCCATAACATTTTGTAACCAGTCTCAGTCATTAGATTTTGAATCCATCTCCAGCCTCAGTAGTGTTTTGGATGATGAGCAAGCCTATTTTCTCCGAGATTATGTGTGGAGAATTGCTTGAAAGGCCTACCTTTAATTTGTTGATTCCGTAACTTTGTTCCTCAGTCTCTTTCTAAGCTGTGATGCCATGGCTTACTGCTCTGGCTAAGGGTAAACTATTTGTCGATGCCCTTGATGTTCTTATATCCCACTTACCAGTGGTCGCTTTGGTGATCACCGGCTTGCTCCTCATTGTTCCCTGCTCACCCACCAAGGAGATTGTGTACTTGGTGCCACTCTCCAGCTGTACCAAGGTAGCTGTGCTGCTCTTCCCCGGCACCCTCAGCTCTCCACGCTTCCTTCCCTCCGAGCTGTACACAATGTGGTAATGGCCATCACTAGCGACAGATTTCTCCCACTGCAGCTTGATGCTGGAGTCTGTCACTGTGACAACACGCAGGTTCCTGGGACTGTCAATCACTGCAAGAAGCGAGCAGAGAAATCGACTCTGTTGACCTACAGGATCTCCCAGTCCACCATCAGCTGAAAGCTCAACCATCAGATTCAGATCCCTCGATGGTCTCAGTCCTGTTTTCCCCACTGTCTGGGCCCTCTTCCCAACCAGCTGCCCTGTTCCCATTCCAGCCTCTCGCCCATCCCCTATGTTAATCACTCCCTTATTGACCTCCATGTCTTCAGCTGCCTCAGACCCAAGATCTGGAATTTTCTCTCGAAATCTCTCTGTTTCTCTCTCCACTCTTGAGATTCTCTCTAAATGTATCTTTTTGACCATGTCTTACTGGATTCTCAAGTGGTTTGGAGTCACTGTCTGACAGTAACCTGTGATGTTAAAGCTTTTCCATCAGTGCTAGTTAATGCTGTGTAATGACTCTGTATGTGTTTTTACACATGTGGCCGGTTAGTAATGAGGGGCAGGCTGAGTGGCTGGCATTTCAGTTCAACTTGACACAGAATGTGTGTGTGTGTGTGTGTGTGTGTGTGTGTGTGTGTGTGTGTGTGTGTGTGTGTGTGTGTGTGTGTTTGTGTGTGTGTGTATGGGTATAGCTGTGGCTGGGAGTAGCTGTAGCTGGGTGCAGCTGTGTCTGGGTGTAGCTGTGTCTGAGTGTAGCAGTGTCTGGGTGTAGCTGTGTCTGGGTGCAGCTGTGTCTGGGTGCAGCTGTGTCTGGGTGTAGCAGTGTCTGGGTGCAGCTGTGTCTGGGTGTAGCTGTGTCTGGGTGTAGCAGTGTCTGGGTGCAGCTGTGTCTGTGTCTAGCTGTGTCTGGGTCAGCTGCGTCTGGGTGTAGCTATGTCTGGCTGCGGCTGTGTCTGGGTGTAGCTGTGTCTGGGTGCAGCTGTGTCTGGGTCAGCTGTGTCTGGGTGCAGTTGTGCCTGGGTGTAGCTGTGTCTGGGTCAGCTGTGTCTGGGTGTGGCTGTGTCTGTGTGCAGCTGTGTCTGGTTGCAGCTGCATCTGGGTCAGCTGTGTCTGGGTGTAACTGTGTCTGGGTGTAGCTGTGTCTGGGAGTAGCTGTGTCTGGGTGGAGCTGTGTCTGGGTGTAGCTGTATCGGGATGCAGCTGTGTCTGGGTGGAGCTGTGTCTGGGTGCAGCTGTGTCTGGGTGCAGCTGTGTCTGGGAGTAGCTGTGTCTGGTTGCAGCTGTGTCTGGTTGCAGCTGCATCTGGGTGTAGCTGTGTCTGGTTGCAGCTGCGTCTGGGTGTAGCTGTGTCTGGGTGTAGCTGTGTCTGGGTGTAGCTGTGTCTGGGTGGAGCTGTGTCTGGGTGCAGCTGTGTCTGGGTGCAGCTGTGTCTGGGTGCAGCTGTGTCTGGTTGCAGCTGCGTCTAGGTGTAGCTGTGTCTGGGTGCAGCTGCGTCTGGTTGCAGCTGCGTCTGGGTCCAGCTGCGTCTGGGTGTAGCTGTGTCTGGGTGTAGCTGTGTCTGGGTGCAGCTGTGTCTGGGTGTAGCTGTATCTGGATGTAGCTGTGTCTGGGTGGAGCTGTGTCTGGGTCAGCTATGTCTGGGTGCAGCTGTGTCTGGGTGCAGCTGTGTCTGGGTCAGCTGTGTCTGGGTGCAGCTGTGTCTGGGTGCAGCTGTGTCTGGGTGTATCAGTGTCTGGGTGCAGCTGTGTCTGGGTTCAGCTGTGTCTGGGTGCAGCTGTGTCTGGGTTCAGCTGCGTCTGGGTGTAGTTGTGTCTGGTTGCAGCTGTGTCTGGGTTCAGCTGTGTCTGGGAGTAGCTGTGTCTGGTTGCAGCTATGTCTGGTTGCAGCTGCATCTGGGTGTAGCTGTGTCTGGTTGCAGCTGTGTCTGGGTGTAGCTGTGCCTGGGTGTAGCTGTGTCTGGGTGTAGCTGTGTCTGGGTGCAGCTGTGTCTGGGTCAGCTGTGTCTGGGTGCAGTTGTGCCTGGGTGTAGCTGTGTCTGGGTCAGCTGTGTCTGGGTGTGGCTGTGTCTGTGTGCAGCTGTGTCTGGTTGCAGCTGCATCTGGGTCAGCTGTGTCTGGGTGTAACTGTGTCTGGGTGTAGCTGTGTCTGGGAGTAGCTGTGTCTGGGTGGAGCTGTGTCTGGGTGCAGCTGTGTCTGGGTGCAGCTGTGTCTGGGTGTAGCTGTGTCTGGGAGTAGCTGTGTCTGGGTGTAGCTGTGTCTGGGTCAGCTGTATCTGGGTGTAGCTGTGTCTGGGTCAGCTGTGTCTGGGTGCAGCTGTATCTGGGTGTAGCTGTGTCTGGGTGCAGCTGTGTCTGGGTGTAGCTGTATCTGGGTGTAGCTGTATCTGGGTGCAGCTGTGTCTGGATGTAGCTGTGTCTGGGCGCAGCTGTGTCTGGGTGTAGCTGTGTCTGGTTGCAGCTGTGTCTGGGTGCAGCTGTGTCTGGGTGTAGCTGGTCTGGGTGTAGCAGTGTCTGGGTGCAGCTGTGTCTGTGTCTAGCTGTGTCTGGGTCAGCTGCGTCTGGGTGTAGCTATGTCTGGCTGCGGCTGTGTCTGGGTGTAGCTGTGTCTGGGTGCAGCTGTGTCTGGGTCAGCTGTGTCTGGGTGCAGTTGTGCCTGGGTGTAGCTGTGTCTGGGTCAGCTGTGTCTGGGTGTGGCTGTGTCTGTGTGCAGCTGTGTCTGGTTGCAGCTGCATCTGGGTCAGCTGTGTCTGGGTGTAACTGTGTCTGGGTGTAGCTGTGTCTGGGAGTAGCTGTGTCTGGGTGGAGCTGTGTCTGGGTGTAGCTGTATCGGGATGCAGCTGTGTCTGGGTGGAGCTGTGTCTGGGTGCAGCTGTGTCTGGGTGCAGCTGTGTCTGGGAGTAGATGTGTCTGGTTGCAGCTGTGTCTGGTTGCAGCTGCATCTGGGTGTAGCTGTGTCTGGTTGCAGCTGCGTCTGGGTGTAGCTGTGTCTGGGTGTAGCTGTGTCTGGGTGGAGCTGTGTCTGGGTGCAGCTGCGTCTAGGTGTAGCTGTGTCTGGGTGCAGCTGCGTCTGGTTGCAGCTGCGTCTGGGTCCAGCTGCGTCTGGGTGTAGCTGTGTCTGGGTGTAGCTGTGTCTGGGTGCAGCTGTGTCTGGGTGTAGCTGTATCTGGATGTAGCTGTGTCTGGGTGGAGCTGTGTCTGGGTCAGCTATGTCTGGGTGCAGCTGTGTCTGGGTGCAGCTGTGTCTGGGTCAGCTGTGTCTGGGTGCAGCTGTGTCTGGGTGCAGCTGTGTCTGGGTGTATCAGTGTCTGGGTGCAGCTGTGTCTGGGTTCAGCTGCGTCTGGGTGCAGCTGTGTCTGGGTTCAGCTGCGACTGGGTGTAGCTGTGTCTGGTTGCAGCTATGTCTGGTTGCAGCTGCATCTGGGTGTAGCTGTGTCTGGTTGCAGCTGTGTCTGGGTGTAGCTGTGCCTGGGTGTAGCTGTGTCTGGGTGTAGCTGTGTCTGGGTGCAGCTGTGTCTGGGTCAGCTGTGTCTGGGTGCAGTTGTGCCTGGGTGTAGCTGTGTCTGGGTCAGCTGTGTCTGGGTGTGGCTGTGTCTGTGTGCAGCTGTGTCTGGTTGCAGCTGCATCTGGGTCAGCTGTGTCTGGGTGTAACTGTGTCTGGGTGTAGCTGTGTCTGGGAGTAGCTGTGTCTGGGTGGAGCTGTGTCTGGGTGCAGCTGTGTCTGGGTGCAGCTGTGTCTGGGTGTAGCTGTGTCTGGGAGTAGCTGTGTCTGGGTGTAGCTGTGTCTGGGTCAGCTGTATCTGGGTGTAGCTGTGTCTGGGTCAGCTGTGTCTGGGTGCAGCTGTATCTGGGTGTAGCTGTGTCTGGGTGCAGCTGTGTCTGGGTGTAGCTGTATCTGGGTGTAGCTGTATCTGGGTGCAGCTGTGTCTGGATGTAGCTGTGTCTGGGTGCAGCTGTGTCTGGGTGCAGCTGTGTCTGGGCGCAGCTGTGTCTGGGTCAGCTGTGTCTGGGTGCAGCTGTGTCTGGGTGTAGCTGTGTCTGGGTGTAGCTGTGTCTGGTTGCAGCTGTGTCTGGGTGCAGCTGTGTCTGGGTGTAGCTGGTCTGGGTGTAGCTGTGTCTGGGAGTAGCTGTGTCTGGTTGCAGCTGTGTCTGGTTGCAGCTGCATCTGGGTGTAGCTGTGTCTGGTTGCAGCTGCGTCTGGGTGTAGCTGTGCCTGGGTGTAGCTGTGTCTGGGTATAGCTGTGCCTGGGTGTAGCTGTGTCTGGGAGTAGCTGTGTCTGGGTGCAGCTGTGTCTGGGTGCAGCTGTGTCTGGTTGCAGCTGCATCTAGGTGTAGCTGTGTCTGGGTGCAGCTGCGTCTGGGTGCAGCTGCATCTGGGTGTAGCTGCGTCTGGGTGTAGCTGTGTCTGGGTGTAGCTGTGTCTGGGTGCAGCTGTGTCTGGGTGTAGCTGTATCTGGATGTAGCTGTGTCTGGGTGGAGCTGTGTCTGGGTCAGCTGTGTCTGGGTGCAGCTGTGTCTGGGTGCAGCTGTGTCTGGGTCAGCTGTGTCTGGGTGCAGCTGTGTCTGGGTGCAGCTGTGTCTGGGTGCAGCTGTGTCTGGGTGTATCAGTGTCTGGGTGCAGCTGTGTCTGGGTTCAGCTGTGTCCGGGTGCAGCTGTGTCTGGGTTCAGCTGCGTCTGGGTTCAGCTGTGTCTGGGTGCAGCTGTGTCTGGGTTCAGCTGCGTCTGGGTGTAGTTGTGTCTGGTTGCAGCTGTGTCTGGGTTCAGCTGTGTCTGGGAGTAGCTGTGTCTGGTTGTAGCTGTGTCTGGTTGCAGCTGCATCTGGGTGTAGCTGTGTCTGGTTGCAGCTGCGTCTGGGTGTAGCTGTGCCTGGGTGTAGCTGTGTCTGGGTGTAGCTGTGTCTGGGAGTAGCTATGTCTGGTTGCAGCTGCGTCTGGTTGTAGCTGTGTCTGGGTGCAGCTCTGTCTGGGTGCAGCTGCGTCTGGTTGTAGCTGTGTCTGGGTGCAGCTCTGTCTGGGTGTAGCTGTGTCTGGGTCAGCTGTGTCTGGGTGCAGCTGTGTCTGGGTCAGCTGTATCTGGGTGTAGCTGTGTCTGGGTCAGCTGTGTCTGGGTGCAGCTGTGTCTGGGTGCAGCTCTGCCTGGGTGTAGCTGTATCTGGGTGTAGCTGTATCTGGGTGCAGCTGTGTCTGCGTGCAGCTGTGTCTGGGTGCAGCTGTGTCTAGATGTAGCTGTGTCTGGGTGTAGCTGTATCTGGGTGTAGCTGTGTCTGGGTGCAGCTGTGTCTGGATGTAGCTGTGTCTGGGTGCAGCTGTGTCTGGGTGTAGCTGTGCCTGGGTGTAGCTGTATCTGGGAGTAGCTGTGTCTGGGTGTAGCTGTGTCTGGTTGCAGCTGTGTCTGGGTGCAGCTGCGTCTGGTTGTAGCTGTGTCTGGGTGCAGCTCTGTCTTGGTGTAGCTGTGTCTGGGTCAGCTGTGTCTGGGTGTAGCTGTGTCTGGGTGCAGCTGTGTCTGGGTGCAGCTCTGTCTGGGTGTAGCTGTGTCTGGGTCAGCTGTGTCTGGGTGCAGCTGTATCTGGGTGTAGCTGTGTCTGGGTGCAGCTGTGTCTGGGTGTAGCTGTATCTGGGTGTAGCTGTATCTGGGTGCAGCTGTGTCTGGATGTAGCTGTGTCTGGGTGCAGCTGTGTCTGGGTGTAGCTGTATCTGGGTGTAGCTGTGTCTGGGTGCAGCTGTGTCTGGGTGCAGCTGTGTCTGGATGTAGCTGTGTCTGGGTGCAGCTGTGTCTGGGTGTAGCTGTGTCTGGGTGTAGCTGTGTCTGGGTGCAGCTGTGTCTGGGTGCAGCTGTGTCTGGGTGCAGCTCTGTCTGGGTGTAGCTGTGTCTGGGTCAGCTGTGTCTGGGTCAGCTGTGTCTGAGTGTAGCTGTGTCTGGGTGTAGCTGTGTCTGGGTGTAGCTGTGTCTGGGTGCAGCTGTGTCTGGGTGGAGCTGTGTCTGGGTGTAGCTGTGTCTGGGTCAGCTGTGTCTGGGTGTAGCTGTGTCTGGGTGGAGCTGTGTCTGGGTGTAGCTGTGTCTGGGTGCAGCTGTGAATGGGTGTAGCTGTATCTGGGTGTAGCTGTATCTGGGTGCAGCTGTGTCTGCGTGCAGCTGTGTCTGGGTGCAGCTGTGTCTAGATGTAGCTGTGTCTGGGTGTAGCTGTATCTGGGTGTAGCTGTGTCTGGGTGCAGCTGTGTCTGGATGTAGCTGTGTCTGGGTGCAGCTGTGTCTGGGTGTAGCTGTGCCTGGGTGTAGCTGTATCTGGGAGTAGCTGTGTCTGGGTGTAGCTGTGTCTGGTTGCAGCTGTGTCTGGGTGCAGCTGCGTCTGGTTGTAGCTGTGTCTGGGTGCAGCTCTGTCTGGGTGTAGCTGTGTCTGGGTCAGCTGTGTCTGGGTGTAGCTGTGTCTGGGTGCAGCTGTGTCTGGGTGCAGCTCTGTCTGGGTGTAGCTGTGTCTGGGTCAGCTGTGTCTGGGTGCAGCTGTATCTGGGTGTAGCTGTGTCTGGGTGCAGCTGTGTCTGGGTGTAGCTGTATCTGGGTGTAGCTGTATCTGGGTGCAGCTGTGTCTGGATGTAGCTGTGTCTGGGTGCAGCTGTGTCTGGGTGTAGCTGTATCTGGGTGTAGCTGTGTCTGGGTGCAGCTGTGTCTGGGTGCAGCTGTGTCTGGATGTAGCTGTGTCTGGGTGCAGCTGTGTCTGGGTGTAGCTGTGTCTGGGTGTAGCTGTGTCTGGGTGCAGCTGTGTCTGGGTGCAGCTGTGTCTGGGTGCAGCTCTGTCTGGGTGTAGCTGTGTCTGGGTCAGCTGTGTCTGGGTCAGCTGTGTCTGAGTGTAGCTGTGTCTGGGTGTAGCTGTGTCTGGGTGTAGCTGTGTCTGGGTGCAGCTGTGTCTGGGTGGAGCTGTGTCTGGGTGTAGCTGTGTCTGGGTCAGCTGTGTCTGGGAGCAGCTGTGTCTGGGTGCAGCTGTGAATGGGTGCAGCTGTGTCTGGGTGCAGCTGTGTCTGGGTCAGCTGTGTCTGGGTCAGCTGTGTCTGGGTGTAGCTGTGTCTGGGTCAGCTGTGTCTGGGTCAGCTGTATCTGGGTGTAGCTGCATCTGGGTGTAGCTGTATCTGGGTGTAGCTGCGTCTGGGTGTAGCTGTGTCTGGGTGCAGCTGTGTCTGGGTGTAGCTGTGTCTGGGCGCAGCTGTGTCTGGGTCAGCTGTGTCTGGGTCAGCTGTGTCTGGGTGCAGCTGTGTCTGGGTGTAGCTGTGTCTGGGTGCAGCTGTGTCTGGGTGTAGCTGTGTCTGGGTGCAGCTGTATCTGGGTGCAGCTGTGTCTGTGTCAGCTGTGTCTGGGTGTAGCTGTGTCTGGGTGCAGCTGTATCTGGGTGTAGCTGTGTCTGGGTGCAGCTGTGTCTGGGTGTAGCTGTGTCTGGGTGCAGCTGTGTCTGGGTGTATTTATCGCTGTGTACCATGCCGTGGTCCAGGATGTACATTCAGGAATGCAGTTATTTGCTGGGTTGACCTGAGATATATTCAGGAGCCAAGCTGGCCCTGGTTGTGTGGGATGTTCAGAAGCTCCTGGCTTCCTCCACAGCACTGGTGTCAGACTAATATTTAACATCATGGTGAAGAGTAAGTGACTGAGACACAGTGGTTGACTTGGCAACAGGAAATATCGAGTACTTGATGTGTATGCTCAGGATCTATTGCCCTTGACTCTCTTCCAAAGACCCTAGCACCACTGATTGAACCTGGTGCTGACCTTCATTCATATTGCAGTCTGTGAAATGTGAACGGATGAGACTCTATTGCTTTGTGTTATGCTCCCCATTCTCTCTCACACACACAGAGCAGCACTGAAACAGACAGCTCCAGTTCAAATGGACAAGTATTCTCCAAATGTACTGGCCTTTCACACACACTCACAGTGTAATCCAGAGTGCTGCACCACCACAGGCACCATATAGCAGACAGCACGTTAAACTGAGGCTCAGTCTGCCTTCTCAGTTATGTGTGTGTGTCGTGTGTGTCTGTGAAAATGTGTGTGATGTGTCTGTGTCTATGAGCACTTGTGTCTGTCTGTGTGACAGAATGAGTGTGTCCATGTCTGTGTGTACGTGTATGTGTCTGTGTGTCTGCGTGTGTGTGTATCTGTCTGTCTCCGTGTGTGTATGTGTGTTTGTGTGTGTATGTGTCTCTGTGTGCTTCTGTGTGTGTGTGTGTGTGTGTGTGTGTGTCTGTGTGTGTGAGTGAGTGTGTCTGTGTGTGTGTTTGTGCGTGAGTGTATATGTGTGTGAGTGTGTCTGTGTGTATATGTGTGTGTGTGTATGCATGTGTGTGTGTATGAGTGTGTGTGTCTGTGTTTGTGTGTCTATGTGTGTATCTGTGTGCGTGTGTGTATGTCTGTGTTTGTGTCTGTGTGAGTGTGTGTGTCTGTGTGTGTATGTGTGTGTGTGTCAGTGCCTGTGTGAGTTTGTGAGTGTGTGTGTGTGAGCACGCGCGTAAGTGCCTATGTGTGTGTGTGAGTGTGTGTGTGTCTGTGTGAGTGTGTGAGTGTGACTGTGTGCCTGTCTGTATATTGGATATAAAAGTTCAGCTGCAAAAGGCCAGGGGAGTTCTTCAGTAGTGCACTGCTAAATTCTCATCCCTCGGGCAGCATCACAACAAGAATCGGATTATCGGGTTATTATCATGCATTGTCTGTGGGATCTTGCTGTGCGTGCATAAGCTGCTGCCCACCTTAGACCACAACAGTGATGCACTTGAAGAGAGCACTGTGCTGTTTTAAAACAAATGCCAGTTGAAATATCCGGGGATGGGGGGACGTACCGGTTGTTCCTTTGGTGGCCACGGCCTTGCTCTGGTGTTGACCTTTCTCCCCCACCAGGAAGATGGTGTGTTCGACGCCAGCCTCCAGCCCAGTCAGTACGATGCTGCTGTTACTGGCAGGCACTACCACCTGGCTGCGTTTGCCAGTCGCTGACGAGTAGTTGAGGCGGTAATGGTCAATGGAGGCTTCTGGCTTCTTCCAGCCCAGCTCAATGGTGGAGTTGGTCGCTGAGACTACGTGGAGATTCCGTGGCCCATCGATCACTGCAGCCAGGAGAACAGAGTTCAGTCAGTGCACAGACCCACCCAGGAACCACATAGCACAGAGCAGAACCACTGCCTGTTACTGCAGTTACTAATGGAACAAATATAATACAGAGTGACTCACAGACAGTCCAGTTACTGACTCCCCAACACTGTACAGAGTGACACACTGTCTCACAGCTCAGTTACTGACTCCCCAACACTGTACAGAGTGACTCACTGTCTCACAGCCCAGTTACTGACTCCCCAACACTGTACAGAGTGACTCACTGTCTCACAGCTCAGTTACTGACTCCCCAACACTGTACAGAGTGACACACTCTCACAGCTCAGTTACTGACTCCCCAACACTGTACAGAGTGACACACTGTCTCACAGCCCAGTTACTGACTCCTCAACACTGTACAGAGTGACAAACTGTCTCACAGCTCAGTTACTGACTCCCCAACACTGTACAGAGTGACACACTGTCTTACAGCCCAGTTACTGACTCCCCAACACTGTACAGAGTGACTCACTGTCTCACAGCTCAGTTACTGACTCCCCAACACTGTACAGAGTGACTCACTGTCTCACAGCTCAGTTACTGACTCCCCAACACTGTACAGAGTGACACACTGTCTCACAGCCCAGTTACTGACTCCTCAACACTGTACGAATCTGTGTGTGTGTGTGTGTGTGTGTGTCTGAGTATGTGTGTGTGTGTGTGTGTGTGTGTGTGTGTCTGAGTATGTGTGTGTGTGTGTTTGAGTATGTTTGTGTGTGTGTCTGTGTGAGGGTGTGTGTGTCTGTGTGTGTTTGTGTCTATGTGTGTGAGTGTATCTGTGTGCGTGTATGTGTGTGTGTCTGTGTGTATGTGTGTGTCTGTGCATATGAGTGTGTTTCTGGGTGTATGTTTGTGTCTGTGTGTGTGAGTGTATGTGTGTGTGTCTGTGAGTGTATGTGTGTGCATCTGTGTGTGTGTCTTTGTGAGTGTGATGTGTCTGTGCCTGTGGGTGTGTGTATGGGGTGTTTTAAGTTTGTGTCTGTGTGTTGCTGTGAGTGTGTCTCTGTGTGTGAGTGTGTCTGTGTGTGTGCTTATCTGTGTGTGTGTGTGATGTATGTGTGTGTGTGTCTGTGTGTGTGTGTCTGTGCGTATGAATGTAAGTGTGTGTGTCCAAGTGTGTGTGTGAACCTGCGCACACGTGTATGTATGTATCAGTTTCAGCCCTTTTCAGTTCCAGACACTTCCCCAGAGTTACGGGAAATGGATTGTAGTGGACACGAGCTGCTGTTGCTGTTTGATCTGCCGCCCAATGTCATGCCTTGGCCCCCTCTGTTTGGGAAAATGCCCATTCCTGGGGCCAATACGGTGACTGGGTAAACTGTCACGTTCTGAAGTGTACTTACGTGTTGTGAGGGTCCTGGATACGGCCGGCCCCAGCTTCTTGCCCTTCTTTGCCCGCACTGTCACCTCATACTCCTGCCCTGAAGCCAGGCCTGTCTGCTGGAACGTGCTCTTGGAGCCAGCCACGAGATGGGTCAGCTGATCACCGTCCTCCTGCTGGGAGGGATGGGACACATCAGGTGGCAGAAACCCTGGAGTCGCAGCTAACAGGCTCCCCTGGCCCACCACCATCATCGCCATGACAAACCCCTGCTGGTTGGTCCCGCTCCACCGCAGCAGTCAGGAGGTGACCCCTGACCCCTGACCTCTCCTCCTGCTTTGAGCCACAGTGGAGAGGGTCATCCAGGCGATGATACCCCCAGGGGGAGGCAGGGGGCGGTGGGGTGTGTTCGGGGGTGGGAGCTGAAGAAGAGGGTGACGTTTCCCTCATCCACCAGAGCCGTCAGTTTATGGAGCGGTTTAGTTGGTGAATAAATGAGGCAGGAGGATCAGGTAGCAGAGAACATTTCACAGGTAACGAGTGACAAAGCCAGTAGGGAATTCCTTTCCTCAGGGATTTGTTGTGACCCGAAAGGTACTGACAAACCTCCGGGCATAATACCAGTGTGAACCTGAAGAGGGGTAATTGGCTGGATTTCGGGATGGTACATGAGGCAAATTAGGTCCCTCTTCTGAAGGGCTTGCACAGGCATTGCGGGCCGAATGGCCTCCCCTCTGCAGCTACATTTCATGACATTGTGTTGAGTGTTTCTGCATGAGGGGATCGGGGAGTGGGGTGCAGTGGTCCCAAACTGGTTTTTGTTTCTGTCAGTGAGTTTGGTAACTGTACCCAACGTCATCACCATCAGCACATTCCAGCCTCTCCTGACCATTCAGGGGTGAGGGGTCAGCTGTGGCTACTCAGGATTACTGGGTAGTTCATTGGACCCTTTCCACGCTCTGCCTCTTTACACACCGTGTGGCAGTCAGTGATAGTGGAGGAACTGTTGATGGGAACTTAAGGGGTTGATGTTAGTCACTATTTGGCTCCATTGAAGCCACTTTGAGGTTAATGAAGGAACATCCAAGCTCTCTCTTCCTCCTTTTCCTCCTCCTGCTGTGAGTGCTTCTCTCCGTGAGCTGAGTGGGAAGCTAATGGGTTAAAGGTCAGGTTCTCCAGGCGGGAGCTACAGACCCTGATTCAGGAAGGAAACTCCCCATCTCTCCCTCCACCCCCCTCCGACCCACGACAGGTAGGTCAGATAGGGCACACCACGGTGATTGTGCCCAGTGTGCCCAGCTCAGTTTTCTTTGCCCCAATAGGCCATAAGACTGGGACCTGAGACACACTCACATGGTGCCCAGAGGAAGGATTGATGCCAGGGAATCCCATCGCCCCCCACCTACGTTCCAGTGAGGTTTGCTGGGGTGTGTGCCAGGCACTGGAGTGATATGGGCCAAACGCAGGCAAATGGGAAATCAGGTTGGCATAAATGAGTTGGGCTGAAGGGCCTGTTTCCTTTGCATCTGTGACCTTTTCCCGGGCTGACAATCTCAGCGGATTTTGGAGACGCCCCTCCTTCCGACTGGCACTCGACCTTTGACACTTGACCCTTGCGCTCTGCTCCCCCCCCCCCCCCCCCGCCCCCTCCACCCACTCCCCCCCCATGGTCCTTTACCAGGGATCGGAAGGTGATCTCCCAGGCATCGACTGGAACCTGCGGCAGCTCCCAACCCACGGTTGCCTTGTTCTCCAGGACCTTCTTCACGTGAAGCCGGATGGCGGCTGGGATTTCTGTAACAAGGTGGACAAAGGCTTTATCGATTCGAAAATCATTTACAGCGTTCCCTGAGCAAGAATGTGAAGGCACTGACACGGGCCCAGTCCATCACAGAAGCCAATTTCCCATCCACTGACTCCGTCCACACCTTATCATTAAAGAGCCCTCCCAACCTGAGTATCATCTCTTCCACCGTCTTCCATCAGGGAGAAAATACAAAGGTTTAAACACACGCACCAATAGCATCTCCCCTGCTGTTAATTAGAATGCTGATGATCTGAGTGTTGATCTCGCTCTTTATACAATGTCTCTGCAGCTGTAACATTGTATTCCTCACTCTGTCCTATTACCCTGATACATACTGTGTTTGGTATGATCTCTTGGACTGTATGTAAGGCCAAACTGTAGCTGGGCATACGCGACATTAATAAATCAAATTAAATCCTGTGCTGTGTGACAGGAGCCTCAAATGAACCACAATGTCATGAAGATAATAAACAGGTCTTTGGCATTCTCAAACTTGCTCCGCTACTGAATACAATCAGGACAGCAACTCTGCTTTCTCTTCATTTTCCTGTCACTCCCCTTGGATTCCCTCAGGGACAAAGACTCTTGTCGTTTCCGGCCTCCAATGGAATCCAGAAACATTCCAAAGGACCCGCATCAGACTCAAACATTAACCCGGTTTCTCTCCCCACAGAATGGTACCAGACCTGCTGAGTTTCTCCAGCACTTCCTGCTTGTGTTTCTGATAAATCAGAGCACCAGCAAACGCCCTGAGGGAACGGCAATACCTTGATGTGATGTGGTTCTAACATTGAGGTAAATGCTGCGCTGTTTGAATACCATCCAAACTCAGCACCTTCCATTTGCGTTCAGTTAGCTGGCCAATTCGCAGGGACAAATTCCTGGCTGGGACACATCCTTTCAGGATCACATTTCCCAAGGATCAAACCACTCTGAATGAATCAGTCCTTGCCAGAGTTTAATGAGGAAGTTTAAAGGATGGATCAGTCCCTGAGATGGAAAGCTTTCGCCCGAAGCCATTTGTGTGACAGGAAACTGTGCAGATGCAGAAATCATGGACGGCCACATCCACCAGGTTAGCATTTGATTCGTCATCAGAGCTGAATTCAGATTATCCACGGTTTGGAAACATAGAGCAGCTCTTGCCCGGGGCTGCTGGAGGATAATGGAGTGTCAGTGGAGAGATCTCTCTGGTCAGCCCTCATACACAGACACACCATGAGGTCCTCATGCAACCCCCTTATTCAGAACAGGGCTTTTCCTAATGGTTCGGATGGCCTGGAACAGGCATTCACTTTTCTATCACTTAAAGCGAAGGGAAAAAAATTCAGCAATCAAATTGTGCACAGCAAGATCCCTCAAGTCAGCTTTAAGATGACGGCACAACAGGCTGATAGATAGAAAAGCACAGCACAGAACAGGCCCTGAGGCCCATGGTCTCGTGCCGGGACTTAATCCTAATGTAAAATATAGTAACAACCTACGCACCCCTCAACTCACTGCTGTCCATGTGCGTGTCTAGCAGTCACGTAAATGTCCCCAATGACTTCGCTTCCACCACCATCGCTGGGAACCCATTCCATGCATTCACAACTCTCTGTGTAAAGTACCTACCTCTGACGTCTCCTCTATACCTTCCTCCTAATATCTTCAAACTATGACTTCCCGTACCAGTCAATCCTGCCCTGGGGAAAATTCTCTGATACTGGCTGAGGGATTAATATTAAAGTCACCAAAAGGACAAGAATCCCAGAACAAGAGGATCCTGCTTTTAAATCTTCATTTGACGATTCGCTTTGCAAAACTCGCCAGCGTCACAAACTGATGGAGCTCATCACACTCGAGTGACTTTGAGTTAACTTCAGAGCCATTCAAATGCAGAGAAAACTTTTAGAGTGGTTCCACACATCTGCTGTCTTCGTAACTCCCCCCCCACCCCCCTCCTTCTCTGGACACAGCCCCTAGAAGGTTCCCATATTTATCACACCTAATGCAGCTCTCGTCCCTGTGGGTTCGCTCGGACCCCGTCACTGGCAAGAGATCTCTCCACAGCCCTCCAAACCCGCCCCCAGCGCTAACCCCCTGCCCCCAGCCACCCTAACACCCAGACACACCAAAGTAGCCTTGCCAAGATTATCCACAAACCTAATCAGACCTCCCACAACAGCTCAGCCCAGACCATCGGCGCCTAGTACCCTCCCCCCCCCTTCCTTTAGTGGGAGATGTTGGAACAGAGCAGGGGCCTAACCGCTGGTCATGACCCTGGGCTTTGGTTGGCATGCTGGCCCCAGCCGTTTCCATTCCAGACAAGCCTGGCAGCCAACGTGGTACCGCGCTGCCCGAGAAACAGCCAGGAATTCCAAAGTGGAATGTCAAACCCACTCTTACTTTCATCCCTGGATTTCGAACCATTCTGTCAACAAACAGGACATTTTTCTGTGAGATTACTCTTTACCCTTCTTCATCCAACTTCAATAAAACCCTTCTTTCAAAGTAACTGCTGAAAGTCAAAGGAGCCAGTCAGTGTCTCCGCCCCCTCCTCCCTGGCCTCATAGCCTGGTCCAAATGACTCTTCAAAGACATTCTTCAGTTAATCGCAATGTTACAGCATCACCGGGCAAAAGTGAAATCTCCTCTCGTTAAGGTCCCGTCAATTCATAGACTCCCTATGGCGTGGAAACAGGCCATTTGGCCCATTGAGTCTACACTGCCTCTCCGGACAGCATCCCACACAGACCCATAACCCTGCATTTCCAGTTGGCTAATCCACACCCCTGGACATCATCCCATGGCCGATCCACCCATCTCTGAGAGGGAACCGGAGCACCCAGAGGAAACCCACGCAGACACGGGGAGATCGTGCAAACTCCACACAGACAGTCGCCCGAGGCTGGAAACGAACCAGGGTCCCTGGTGCTGTGAGGCAGCAGTGCTAACCACTGAGCCACCGTACCGCCCCAACAGTGTTAAACCAAAGCCTTGCTTGCCCTTTCAGGTCGATGTTACCATCCCATCTTGGAGTGTCAAAGGAAGATCGAGGAGTTACCGCCAAGGCACAACAGAAGACAGGCTAACCTGGTCATTGTCAGCTTGTGGGATCTTGCTGTGCAAAAATTGGCTTGCATGTTTGCTGCAATATCTCAGTGAATTCGAAAGAGGCTGTGCCGTGCACTGTGGGATGTGCCGTGTGTAAATAAACACAATCTCTTTTATCTGAGAGCCTGCTCTCGTGGATCATTTACAAAGAGTCAGAGTATTTCACTTCCATCCTTTATCATGATTTTTTATTTCCAAGAGGGCTTACTGAGGTCAGAGGGCAGAACTGTAAATCTCTTAATTGCTTCTCCCTTGGCGATGGGACCTGACAGAAATGTTTGATCAAGTGGAGCCAACAGCAGATGAAACCTGGGTCAGAGAGTACACCAGATACACTCTCCCTTCCCCATTCATAGAACCTAGGCCCAGGAGGAGGCCATTCGGCCCTTCAAGCCTGCTCCACTATTCAACATGATCGTGGCTGATCTCCTCTATCAATGCCATAGTCTGTTTTCTCCCCATGAACCTTATTGCTTTTAAGGTCTGTCTCTTTCTCAAATACAGAATCATAGTGTGGAAACAGGCCATTTGGTCCAACAATGACCCTCTGAAGATTACCCCACCAAGACCCATTCCCCTACCCTACATTTGCCCATGACTAATGCAGCTAACCTCCACATCCCTGAACACTGTGGGCAATTTAGCATGGTCAATTCACCCTAACCTGCACATCTTAGGACTGTGGGAGGAAACCCACACAGACACAGGGAGAATGTACAAACTCCACACAGAGAGTCGCCCGAGGCTAGAATTGAACCCGGGTCCCTGGCATCGTGAGGCAGCAGTGCTAACCGCTGAGCCACCGTGCAAACCTTCAGTGACTTGCCTTTTGTGGAGGAGAACTCTACAGGTTCCTGAAATGAAGAAACGTTTCCTCATCCCAATCCTAAATGGTTTCGCCTGTATCCTGTGTGGCCTCTGGTTCTCTCTTCCCACCCAGAAGGATCCATCCTCCCTGTATCTCATCCGTCTGGCATTATTTGAACTTAGAACTTGGTATGTTTTTAGATGTTTATCAAAAGTCAGGCTGAATATTGGAATGTGGGACACTTTTCCTCTTGAAGAGCAACTTTTCTTATCAAGCACTTCCAGGGCCGAGAGTGACTCTCCCTGTGCCCTGTCCCTGTGTGTCCCCTAGCACCCAGCAGAATGTCAGTCCTTCATGGATCATTCCCAATGGTCTCTCTGAGGGAGCGATTTTGGTTTTAGGAGTGGTTGGGTTATAATGTGGGATCATACACTTCTAGCTGTGTGGTGTGGAGTGTGTCGGTCAGGAATCCCACCCACTCTCACCGCCTGGCATCGCTGGGCAGCAGAGGGATGGTCTTCCTGGCCCCTGAGCCAGATTGGCCAAATGGTGAACGCCCGTCCCTTGGCTCCCAACTCCAGGGAAGGGTTTTAGCTCAGGGCCAGGGTCGCTCATCCCTCCCTCACAGCACCTCTGAGGCTGAGCCAACTATGTGTGATTCTGTGTTAACCCATTTCACACCAGAGAGGAGCCAGCCCAGAGCCACACCACCCCCAAACAGAGAGGGACCAGGGAGGGAAGGACAATATCCATCTACAGCACCTTTCACCAGCCCAGCCACACCACCCCCAAACAGAGAGGGACCAGGGAGGGAAGGACAATATCCATTGTCTGAAAGGCAGAGTTAATACAAAGTCCAAAACAAACATCATGTTAAAAACCAAAAGTCATGGCCTTCCATCTTCTGTAAGCTCATGGACTTTGCTGGCACAAAGCTGGGCAGAATGTCGAACCTGGATTCGCCAGTGAAGAAAGGGGAGGCGATGGCCGAGTGGTATTATCACCGAACTGTTAATCCAGAGACCCTGGTAATGTTCAGGGGTGCTGGGTTCAGATCCCACAACGGCAAATGGTTGAACTTGAATTCAATTAGAAAACAATCTGGGGACTATCCGAATCTAATGAGGGCCATCAATCCATTGTCGATTTTCGGAAAAACCCACCTGGTTCACTAATATCCTTCAGGGAAGGAAACTGCAGCCTTACCTGGTCTGGCCTATCTGTGACTCCTGACCCACAGTGATATGGTTGGGCAGGAAATACTGACCCAGGCAGTCACCCACTCATCCCATGAATGAATAATAATAAAAGTAAACCCTTCTCAGTCCGAGACACTGGTGAGAACAGACAATGAGAGATCTAACTCGCGATGTGATGGGCAGTGCCTGACAGAGCAGCCTGGCTGCAGTGGCTGTCTGTACAGTTATACCCTGCACTGAGACACCAGCCATGAGAAAGAGAGAAAGGGAAAGCAGCTCACCAACTGAACAATCATTTCCTGCGAACCCATCCTTGCATACGCATTTCCCGTTGACACATCGCCCTCGGTTATTACAGTTCTCAGGACAGGTCTGGGTCCCACAGGAAGGCCCTGAATAGCCTGTGTTACAGACACATTTCCCGTTGACACATCGCCCTCGGTTGTTACAGTTCTCCGCACAGGTCTGGGTCCCACAGGAAGGCCCTGAATAGCCTGTGTTACAGACGCATTTCCCGTTGACACATCGCCCTCGGTTATTACAGTTCTCAGGACAGGTCTGGGTGCCACAGGAAGGCCCTGAATAGCCTGTGTTACAGACACATTTCCCGTTGACACATCGCCCTCGGTTGTTACAGTTCTCCGGACAGGTCTGGGTCCCACAGGAAGGCCCTGAATAGCCTGTGTAACAGACGCATTTCCCGTTGACACATCGCCCTCGGTTGTTACAGTTCTCAGGACAGGTCTGGGTGCCACAGGAAGGCCCTGAATAGCCTGTGTTACAGACGCATTTCCCGTTGACACATCGCCCTCGGTTGTTACAGTTCTCAGGACAGGTCTGGGTGCCACAGGAAGGCCCTGAATAGCCTGTGTTACAGACGCATTTCCCGTTGACACATCGCCCTCGGTTGTTACAGTTCTCAGGACAGGTCTGGGTGCCACAGGAAGGCCCTGAATAGCCTGTGTTACAGACGCATTTCCCATTGACACATCGCCCTCGGTTGTTACAGTTCTCCGGACAGGTCTGGGTCCCACAGGAAGGCCCTGAATAGCCTGTGTTACAGACGCATTTCCCGTTGACACATCGCCCTCGGTTATTACAGTTGTCAGGACAGGTCTGGGTGCCACAGGAAGGCCCTGAATAGCCTGTGTTACAGACGCATTTCCCGTTGACACATCGCCCTCGGTTGTTACAGTTCTCAGGACAGGTCTGGGTGCCACAGGAAGGCCCTGAATAGCCTGTGTTACAGACGCATTTCCCATTGACACATCGCCCTCGGTTGTTACAGTTCTCAGGACAAGCTTTCAGGCTGCAGTCAGGCCCAGTGAAGCCCTTCCTGCAGACACACTTGCCATTGACACAGCTCCCTCGGCGGTGACAGTGACTGGGACAGGCCGGAAGGCTGCAGTCCCGTCCTGAGAAGCCCGTGTTACAGACGCATTTGCCATCGAGGCAGCGCCCTTGCCCGCTGCAGTCTCCCGGACAATCTTCGAGATGGCAGTCAAAGCCAGAGTAGCCCTTGTCACAGACGCAGCGGCCGTTGACACACTTGCCGTGGTCCCTACAGTCATCAGGGCAGGTCTGCTCAGTACAGCCGTAGCCCGTGTAGCCAGGGAAGCAGACACACTCATCATCGATACAGCGGCCCTGGTCATTACAGTCATCGGGGCAGCTCTCCTTGCTGCAGTCCTTGCCTGTGAACCCCTGACGACACACACACTGGCCGTCCACACAGTCACCCTGTGGAGGGTGGCAGTTGGCAGGGCAGCTAGCCTTGGCACAGGTTGGCCCCATCCAGCCCTGGTCACAAACACAGCTGCAGCTAGAGGAGCTGAACTTCCCATGGGCACCGCAGTCCACACGCTTCGTACCTGGAAAGAGAGAGAGAGCGAACCGTTAGGCCTGGACCCACCTCAACAGTGCAGCCAATCCTCTTACCCACCCACCGTCAGGTCACACCAAGGGAGATATCAGCCCCGAATGAGGCCATTCAGCCCTGTGCCAGGACTATTCACGCAGTAACACTCCCCCGCCTTTTCCTGTCCCCCTAGCACATCCTGCCTCTCGGATGCCTATCTGAATTCCTTTCTAAGGCCGTGTTTGAATCCATCCCCAACCTCACTCTCGGGCCATTCCGGATCAGAACCTATCGGTTTTCCCTGAGTTTTCCTCAATCCTTCCCTTGCCATTAGGGTCTGCTGCTCTCAATCCTCTGTTAATAGGGAGACTTTCCCTCTCTCCCCTCCACTCTCTCTCTCTCTCCCTCCCTCTACTCTGTCCAAACCCTTTACTGATGACAACCTGATGAAAGGGTTGGAATATAAAAGCAGAGATGTACTACTAAGACTTTATAAAGCTCTGGTTAGGCCCCATTTGGAGTACTGTGTCCAGTTTTGGGCCCCACACCTCAGGAAGGACATACTGGAGATTCCAGCAGAGATTCACACGGATGATCTCTGGAATGACAGGTCTAGCATATGAGGAACGGCTGAGGATACTGGGATTGTATTTGTTGGAGTTTAGAAGATTAAGGGGAGACTTAATAGAGACGTACAAAATAATACATGGCTTGGAAAAGATGGATGCTAGGAAATTGTTTCCGTTAGGCGAGGAGACTAGGACCCGTGGACACAGCCTTAGAATTAGAGGGGGTCATTTCAGAACAGAAATGCGGAGACATTTCTTCAGCCAGAGAGTGGTGGGCCTGTGGAATTCATTGCCACGGAGTACAGTGGAAGCCGGGACGCTAAATGTCTTCAAGGCCGAGATTGATAGGTTCTTGTTGTCTCGAGGAATTAAGGGCTACGGGGAGAACGCTGGTAAGTGGAGCTGAAATGCGCATCAGCCATGATTGAATGGCGGAGTGGACTCGATGGGCCGAATGGCCTTACTTCCACTCCTATGTCTTATGGTCTTATGGTCTTATGGCCTTCTCTTGCCCAAAGAGAACAGCTCCAGTTGATCAGAACTGGGTTAACCTGCAGCTCACTGCAGACAGCCTGTGGAAATAGCACACAAGATGGACAGCAACAGGAGCTAATTTTGTGCAATGAAACAGGATCTTAGGTACATCCCCTTCACCAAAGTCAGGGGGCTGTTGTGGTGGATGTAAGAGCAGCATTCCTCCTTGATCCTGTGGGATTCCCTCCGGAAAAGTTAGGTTTTAGATGTTGGATTGTTTGACAAGACAGCGGGACCCAATCCTGTCCCGAACCGACATCTACACACACACCTAACAGTCCGGAAAGGTCCATATAAAATCATGAGGGGCACGGATAGGGTAAATAGACAAGGTCTTCTCCTTGGGGTGGGGGAGTCCAGAACTAGAGGGTGTTTGTTTAGGGTGAGAGGGGAAAGATATAAAAGGGACCGAAGGTGCAACCTTTTCATGCAGAGGGTGGGTGTGTGTATGGAATGAGCTGCCAGAGGAAGTGGTAGAGGCTGGTACAATTGCAATATTTAAAAGGTATCCAATGGGAATGTGAATATGGAGGGTTTAGACGGATATGGGCCAAGTGCTGGCAAATGGGCCTAGATTAGGTTATGATATCTGTTCGGCATGGATGAGTTAGATTGAAGGGTCTGTTTCCGTGCTTCACATCTTTACGACTCTATGACAAAGTGACACTCTACTTGTCCCTTCCCCCTTGCAGGGGAAGTAAGATTAATTTTAACAAACACCACCCCTCCCCCCTCCCCCCGACTCCCATTCCTTGCTTGTCTGAGATGGAGCAGAAATCACACCTCCAGTACACGGCAATACCACAAGGGGGCAGTGCATTTACCATCCGCAGGAAGTGGTCTGAACCAACAAACTCAATGACAGCGCTGAAGATCTGAGGTGTCGGGAATGTTGCCGATTGGTTTTGTGGTTATGTATTTGTGGCCTGTTGGCAGTCTGACATATGGAAACCTGTTACCAGGAGAATGTAACTCCAAGACAAACCACTGAGAGGCCTACAGTCCTCCAGTTGGTGTCCAATATCAAGTGTCCACTATCAACACTTACACCAGCTCAGAACCACTTAGCACTGAGCAAACACCAAACCTGATGTATGGTGGGACTGTGCTAGTAATCCAGGGACCTGGACCAATCCTCCAAAGGCATCAGTTCAGATCCTGCTCCAATAGCCTCCCCAAACCCCAGGGAGGAGAGGAATAATATTTAATGATCAAATCTGGAATAAAATGCGAGTTTTATGATGAATAAAGATCATTAAATTGCTCCTGCAGACCGCGTCAGTGGAAATCCCTGCAGTCTATCCATCCCTACGGAGACAATTTCCCCCTGACTGAGGCAGGATAATCTAATCGAATCGGAGGGAATGGGTCTGGGTGGGTTACTCTTCGGAGGGTTGGTGTGGGCTTGTTGGGCCGAAGGGCCTGTTTCCACACTGTAGGGGAATCTAATCATTCCTACTGCCAGGAATTGGAACATGTGGCAGACTGTGGAAATGTCACCATTCAGGTCCCACAGCCCATTCACATTTTGTCAAATCCCAGTCTGTGAAGGATTTGCCTTGGCGTCTTCCCCCAAAGGCTTCACAATGAATTATTTCACTGTTCCACAGGCTAAAGCAGAACGCAGTGCAATGTCATCCCACTCAGTCAGTGATATTGCCAACCCATGCAACGGTGAGCCAACCACATCCTCTCTGTCTTTGAGGAACAGCATCTCATTCTCTGCTTGGGGGACCCTGCAGCCGTCAAGGTTCGATATCCAGTTCAATAATGTTAGGGCCTGCACACTTTCTCCCATCCCCTGCTTTCATGGTTCCCATGAGCAGCTTTTGATTCTCCCAAGCTCACCCTTATCGATCCTTCTGTCTGCCTGACTTGTTGTTCTCTCCCTCTGGCACCTGTCTCCACCTATCATTAATTCCTTCCCCCTTTTCTTGCCCCCTGGCTTTAAGGAAATATACACCCACCATTTCCTCGCTACTAGCAGCTCTGAGGAAATGCACAAGAAACATTAGCTTTGCGTTTTCTCTACTGATGCTGCCAGACCCGCCGAGCTGTGAGAGGTTACAAGCAGGGGTGTGTTGTCGCAGTTAGACAGAACCTTGGCGAGGCAGGTTTGGGCTCCTTTTCTGAGGAAGGATGCTCTTGCTCTCGAGGGAGCAAAGCGAAGGTCTATCAGGGGATGGTGGGACTGATATATGAGGAGAGGCCGACTAGGTTAGGATTGTCTTTGCTGGAGTTCAGATGTGTGGGGGAGGGGGTGGGGATCTCAGAGAGACTTATAAAATCCGAATAGGTCTAGACAGGGTGGATACAGGGAGGATGTTCCTGATTGGGGAAGGGGGCGGGTGTCCAGAACCAGTCTGAGGGTTCGGGTGGACCATTTAGGACAGAGGTGAGGAGACATTTCTTCACCCAGAGAGGGGTGAGCCAGTGGAATTCATTACCACAGGAAGTAGCTGATGCCAAAACATTGATTGCATTGAAGACGGCTAGATATAGCACTTGGGGTGAATGGGGTCAAAGGTTCAGGGGAGAAAGCAGGATGAGGCTATTGAGTTGGATGATCAGCCATGATGGAGATGGATGGCAAAGCAGGCTTGAAGGGCCGAATGTCCTCCTCCTGCTCCTGTCTTCTGTTTCGTGTTTCTACGTTTCTCCAGCAATTTCTATTTTTTTTTTGCGAGAGTCCCTCTCTTTCACTCTCTCTTCCTCCCTCACTCCATCCACCATGACAACGAGAGCCTGATCACCATCCCATTAGCGCTCCCCGTTAACCAAACGTCATCACATTAGCTTCAAACATTCCTGACAAGCGGATGTGGCCGGGGCTCTGGTTACAACTGGGCCGGGAGAGTGACTGCTGTAGGCCAGAGCCTGTCATTCCGGGAAGTGGATTGACACAGAGACTCACCACAGCACGGACTGCCCGAGTACTGCCTCTCCAGCGTCAGCACCTGCTTCTCCAGCACCTCCAGGCGGTTTAGGAGAGCCTGGATATCGTCGCAGCCACAGACCTGTGGAGGGATGTTAATCCTGTGGGTGAAGACTACCTGATTGGTAGGATCGACAGTGTGCTCAAAGCTCTGGTCATCCCTGGCCTCGTCTCGAGCCTCAAAGATGCGGGCCAGGGGCCGAGCGACGTTAGCCGAGCAGTTCCTGCAGTACGGCAGCTTGATGTTGTAGACGTGGTTGAAGGTGGTGGGGCGGCCGGATGTGGCGTTGGGCAGCAGTGCCCGCCGCTGACGGATGGTCTTCACAAAGATGGTGCAGTCGCCCCCCTCCAGGCTCACTGTGACCAACAGGAGGAGGATCTTAAAGGCCAGCCCCATCTCTGTCACTGCCAGTGGGGGGTGGGGGCGGGAGGAGTCCAGGCTTGTGCAGGGGCTTGGGGGTCGTGCCTTCAGTCAGGAGATCTGTTCAAACACAGGCTTGTGCCACGATACCCTGGAGAGGGAGAAATGACACAATTAGTTATGGTTGTAAAAAAGGTGTCAGCCATGGCTCAGTAGCACTCTGACCTCTAACCCGCTGAGTCACGGGTTCAGATCTGACCGGGGATTTGAGAACACCAAACCAGATTGATCCCCAAGGGGAGTGCAGCCCCATGGGAATGCAGCACTGTCCGAGTGCCAACTTTCACAAGATGTATTCAAACCAGGCCCCTCCTGCCCTCCTGGGTGCCTGGAACGTATCTCATGGCAGTATGGCTGGCCTAGCACAGCTCTGCCCCAGGGCCTAGTGCCAATGTTAATTCCCCAACCAGCACCCCTCGAAGATAGATAGACGGGCTACTCATCATGCAGCCTGTTTGTGGGATCTTGCTATGTCCAGACCTTTCTAACCTACATTATAACAATACCCTTGTTGGAAGGATGTTGTGAAACCTGAAAGGGTGCAGAAAAGATTTACAAGGGTGTTGCCAGGGTTGGAGGGTTTGAGCGACAGGGAGGGGCTGAACAGGCTGGGGCTGTTTTCCCCTGGAGCATCGGAGGCTGTGGGGTGACCTTAGAGAGGTTGATAAAATCATGAGGGAGATGGATAGGATAAATAGACAAAGTCTTTTCCCTGGGGTCGGGGAGTCCAGATCTCGAGGGCATAGGTTTAGGGTGAGAGGGGAAAGAGACCTAAGGGGCAATTTTTCACATGGAGGGTGGTACGTGTATGGAATGAGCTGCCAGAGGAAGTGGTGGAGGATGGTACAATTGCGACATTTTAAAAATATCTGAATGGGTATATGAATAGAAAGGGTTTGGAGGGATATGGGCCAAAAGCTAACAACTGGGACTAGATTAATTTCGGATATCTGGTTGGCATGGATGGGTTGGACCGAAGGGTCTGTTTCTGTGCTGTACGTATCAATGACTCTATGCATTTCAACAGGACTAATTGACTATGAAATGCTTTGGGATGTCCTGTGGAGGGGAAAGGTCATTTCGAAATTAGCATCTTTTTTGTTCTTTCAGTCTTTCCATTGTGACAGTGAGCAGCTGATGGGAAACCTCAGGAAAAGGCTTTTTACGAACCCAGCTCAATCTCTGACCATCAGCAGCTGGGTGGGAAGGCTACAGAGGTAAGGAAGATGGCTGGGAGATGGGGGAGGGTTGTGTTAGAGGCCCCACATCCCATGTGTGAACCATTGCGTGCTGACTGTAATGAGTGACCATGATCTAACCCTTCGCTACAGGAAATCTGGGAATCTCAGAGGGAGAGAGGAAGCTGGACTTGGCTGTCTGCCTCTCTCTGGATTTCCCCAGGGAAACCATTGGGCCCTGCCTAACTCCCTGTTTCCCCACCCCCACATCCCTGAGCCAACTCAGCTGCTCTGCACTGGTGACTGCGGCGTCCTGGAACAGGAGGCTCCATATTCCAACTGAAGCTCAGTCACTCACTGCGACTGTTTGACATGGGGAGGCTGCAGGAAGGTGCATTTACATAGCACCGTCAGTGTAATAAGCTAGTCCAAGGCATATCAGCAGAGCACTGCTTGATATGGACACATCAGGATAGGGAGAACGAGACAGAGCTTTGCAGGAAAATCTTGAAGGATTGAAGGGAAGTGGAGGTTTCTGGAGGCCACATGTGGAGTAAGTCCTGGAGGTGATGACGGAGATGGGAATAGGGGAGGTTAGGTAGGGGCCTGGCAGCATTTCAAACCATTTGCACTGTAAACTGGGAGGTCAGGCCCAGGTCAGTGGACAATGGGTGGACAGGGCTTAGTCTGCATTAGATTGGGGGTTTCTGCACGCAGTGCAAGCCCTAAACACAGGGGGGGGGCAGGGGGAGAGGGATGGGGAGCAGGTGGAAACGATGCTTTTCCAAACAGCTCAGTGCAGAACGAGGAGACTGACAGAGCTGGGAACTGATGGGAATCTGCCAGTTTCCACATACACTCGCTACATGGAGACCCTCGCTGAAGGACAGGCTTCCTTAGGCAGCACCTGGCCTGGGCTGGGCCAGGCTCACTAGTTTCCACAAAGTGTCACCAATCTGAAGGGGAAACAGGCTAAACCCAGCAGGGAGCAGGGAACAGGCAGGGATGGGGGGAGCAGGCCGAAACCCAGCAGGGATCAGGGAACAGGAGGGGATGGGGGAACAGGCCTAAACCCAGCAGGGAGTAGGGAACAGCAGGGAATTTGGGAAATAGGCAAAACTCAGCAGGAATCAGGGAACAGGAGGGGATGGGGAAACAGGCAGTGATGGTGAATGTAGGGGGAGGCTCACGCGGAGAACAGGTTCCACGCTGAGCTGTTTCTGCACTGAAGAGGAGATGAGTCTCTCTTTTGAAATGCCATCCCCACAGTCACACTCGAAAAGTGGCAGCCAATCAGGCTGGGGGTGGGGGAGGGGGAGGGGAGTGGGGGGGGGGGGGGGAGTGGTGGAAAGGTGGGAGTCAGAGTGGGAGATGGGAAGGGAGTCAAGCTGGGTGTGGGAGTGAGTGGGAGTCAGGGTGGAGTGAAGGGGAGAGGGTGGGAGTCGGGGTGGGAGGGGAGACGGTGGGAGTCAGGCTGGGGAGAGGGGTAGAGGTGGGACGGGGGCAGGGTCAGGGAGGGGGGAAGGCGGGGAAGGGTGAGAGTGGGGGCAGAGTGGGGGAGGGGGAAGGTGGTGGAGGGTGGGAGTGGGGGCAGGGTCAGGGATGGGGAAGGTGGGAGAGGGCGGGAGTGGGGTCAGGGAGGGGAAATCATGGTGGAGGGTGGGAGTGGGGGCAGGATCTAGGAGGGGGGACGGTGGGGGAGGGTGAGAGTGCGGTCAGGCTCGGGGGGGGGCGAAGATGTGAGAGGGTGGGAGTGGGGGCAGGGCCTGGGGGGGGAAAGGTGGGGGAGTGGAGGGGAGTGGGGGGGCAGGGTCAGGGTGGGGTGAAGGTGGGGGAGGGGAGAGTGGGGGCAGGGTCAGGGAGGGGGGAAGGTGGGGGAGGGGAGAGTGGGGGCAGGGTCAGGGAGGGGGGAAGGTGGGGGAGGGGAGAGTGGGGGCAGGGTCAGGGAGGGGGGAAGGTGGGGGAGGGGAGAGTGGGGGCAGGGTCAGGGAGGGGGGAAGGTGGGGGAGGGGAGAGTGGGGGCAGGGTCAGGGAGGGGGGAAGGTGGGGGAGGGTGGGAGTGGGGACAGTGTCAGGGGGTGAAGGTCGTGGAGGTGAGTGAGGAGGTTTGGGGAGGGTGAAGGTGAGTGCTGGGGGAGGTGAGGGTGAGGATTAGGGGCCAGGTGGATGGATAGTTGGGGGGTAGTATGTGGAGGTGACGGGTGGATGTTCGGAGAAGTGTCGCTGAGGGGTTGGCTGGGGGGTGAATGTTGGGGTTCGGTTGAGGTGAAGTGAATGGAAATTTCAGTCCGTTTCTTCGTGTCTCCCCTCTACACCTGATTCGATGTTTAATTTATAAAAGGACACATTTCAAACCACCTGGATAACTGGGAATCACAGAGAGTATTGGGATAGCAATATATCCAGAGAGACAGGTAGCTCCTTTCTTCCTGTCCCATAGTTGTTGGAAAGCTTTTGTGAATGGAATAGATTCAGCAGCAGGCTGTTTAACCCCCCCCCCACCCCCAACCCGGTTCACTGGAAGAGCTGAAATGTTGAAACAGTCGCTTAAATAAGCAGCGATCGCAGACTCAGGGAGTTTGCACGTCAGTATCAATCTGACCTTTCTCTCCCTTAAAGGAATCCTTTGTGCCCACTTAATGAGAGGGAGACAGAGAGAGAGAGGTCCCATTGAGCCTCAAGGACAAGACCTCGATTGAGCAAGGCAGCATCCTACACAGGAGGAGGTTGTCAGGCGAGGGGGGGGGGGCAACATGAAAATCTAACATTACACAGAAAACGCAGTTGTGATTAGTGAAAGAAACACACAGCTCATTAACCTGATTGACTCAGGAGAGGCCAACCCAGTAAATCAATAAATAAACAGCCTCAAATGCAGCGGGAAAAGATAGCAATCGCATTCATTGGCCCAACCCTTCATGCTTCCTCAAGCACAGGCCCTGTTTTTTGATGTTCCTTTCTGGCACTTATCCTCGGAAAAAGCCTCCGAGTGTCCGCTATCATCTGGGGTTACACCTTTTATTCCCCATTAATTAAAAGTGATTCCTGCTCCTAATGGGCATCAGAGATTTGAGCAGAGGGCAGTAAGTGTCACTGTCTTGTGGCTGAGTAGATTTTAAACTGAGGGCTCATCTGCTCTCTCTGCTGAATAACAGCTAGGGGATTTTGGAGAAGGGATGTTCTCCAATGATGAGCCCTCAATCAACACTGTTTCAAAGTGTTATTATTATCACTGGTCATTATCGCTGCTGTTTGTTGGGAATCTCCTGTTGATAAAATGAACCTTGTTCATCTTAACTCAACCACAACAGCAACCCACTGCAGATCTACCAACTGGAAACTGCTCCCGGCTGACCCACAGTCATGAAAGGCATTATGTAAATGCAACATTCTCTTCTCTCCTGTGGAATTTCACATGGGGAGGGGGTTAAGTGCATTCCACAATCTCTGTGCACAGCTGTCCAGCCACTTGTATGATTCTCTGAGGTGTACTTGAGGTTACCATGTTATAAACACAGGAGTTAATCCTCACACAGCAAGCTCCTAGAACCAACTGTACGTTGATGACCAGGTAAACTGCTGCTGGTGTTGGTTAAACCTGAGCCCAAGGTATCATATCCTTATGTTGTTTTTATCAGTTAGTTTGATGTATCTTTACATTAATCTGGCTAACCTTCCTGGTCTCACTGCATCTGAACAATGTACATCGCTTTGTTATCTCATCTGCTCATCCACGCCATTCTGATAACGAATATTTTAACAGAAACAGCCTCCAAGTCTCCACGGTTGATCATCCCTTGCAGTTTCTTTGGTGTTTCGCTTTCATGTGATAAAGGGATTAATGAGGTGACCTTGGAATTGAACCTTTGAACAGGAAGGTTGATGATTCCTGTAAGTACTAGGCTCAGCCACCCACATGTACAGTCACAATGAGATCCGAATGTATCTGGTGCTGGGGCTTAGAGGCCAGGGATCTGGTTAAAAGGCGGAGATATGGTCAAGGGTTGAACACACTCAAGCTGAAAGCATTTTGAATGCTTAATGTACCACTTTTGCATCAAATTTCTTTCGACATAACTTGAATAAATATGTTAACACATTCGAGAGGAATTGGTGAATGAAGTAAAGAAGGCAGAAGAATGTCCAACTGTGTGTGTGTAGATATGGATATGTGTGTGCATGGATCTGTGTATACATGTATGTGCATATGTATCTGGTATCTGCATATGTGTTCATATGTGTGTGTATCTGTGTAAGCATGTGTTTGTCTATATGTGCACCTGTGTGTGTCTCCCCATACACATGTATATACATATTTGTGCGTATATCTGTGTACGTGTGTGTACCTGTGTATGTGTGTTTGCGTGTGTCTATGTGTGTTTGTATGTATATCTGTGTGTGTACCTGTATACATGTGTTTGTCTATATGTATATCTGTATGTGTATCTGCGTATGTGTTTTTCTCTATATGTATATCTGGACGTGTGTATCTGTGTAAGTGTGTTTGTCTATATGTATATCTGTGTGTGTATATCTGTATATCTGTGTTTGTCTATATGTATATCTGTGTGTATCTGTGTATGTATATCTGTTTGTGTATATTTGTGTATGTGTGTTTGTCCACATGTATACATGTGTACATGGGATTGTCTATATGTATATTTGTGTTTGTGTATCTGTGTATGTGTGTTTGTCTATAAGTGTATCTGTATGTGTATATCTGTGTGTGTTTGGCTATATGTATATCTGTGCATGTATCTGCTTATGTGTGTTTCTCTATATGTATATCTGTGTGTGTATCTGTGTACGTGTGTTTGTCTATATGTATATCTGTGTGTATATATCTCTGTATGTGTTTATCTATATGTATATCTGTATCTATCTGTATATGCATGTTTGTCTATATGTGTATCAGTGTGTGTTTATCTATATGTATATCTGTGTGTATCTGTGTATGTGTGTTGTCTATATGTGTGTCTAACTGTGAATATTATATTTGAGTCTATATGTATATCTGAGTATGTCTATATGTATATCTGTATATGTGTGTTTGTCTATATGTATATCTGTGTGCTTGTGTTTGTCTATATGTATATATGTGTGTATAACTGTGTGTTTGTGTTTGTCTATATGTATATATTTGTGGATATCTGTGTGTTTGTGTTTGTCTATATGTATATATGTGTATATCTGTATGTGTGTGTTTGTCTATATGTATATGTGTGTGTATATCTGTGTGTTTGTGTTTGTCTATATGTATATATGTGTATATATCTGTATGTGTGTGTTTGTCTGTATGTATATATGTGTGTGTATATCTGTATGTGTGTGTTTGTATGAATATCTGTGTGTATATCTGTGTGTGTGTTTGTCTATATGTATATGTGTGTGTATATCTGTGCGTGTGTGTTTGTCTATATGTATATGTGTGTGTGTATATCTGTATGTGTGTGTTTGTCTGTATGAATATCTGTGTGTGTATATCTGTATGTGTGTGTTTGTCTGTATGAATATCTGTGTGTGTATATCTGTATGTGTGTGTTTGTCTGTATGAATATCTGTGTGTATCTGTGTATGCGTGTTTTCCAGAATATCACCGATGGAGTACAGACATCACACCACGGTAAACGAGATTCTTTAATGACCCTCAGCAGCATCCTAACCCTAAGGGCCTCTGTTGTGTTGGCAGACCAGCGAACCATTCCCTACAAGTGCATCATGGGAGTGATTGTGGACTAGCTATTTAACTGCAGTAGCTTCACAAACAGGTAGATCCTGCTGCCCTCACAGAGTACAGCAAGCACTGCAATTCATTTCTGCAGAGGTCAGAGGGAAACCAAGTTCGGGGAAGATTGAGCAGGGCTCTCATCGGGTAGATTTACTGATCAATGGGGGAGTTGAGGGCTGTGGGGGAATGGGGAGAGAAGGTGAGTTGAGTTTACAGTCAGATTCTGATCTGCCCTAACTAACAGGGCTCAATGGCCAGTTCCTCTTCCTGTTCCTATTGACCTGACAACAACATCTGGAGACATGTGAATGGGTCAGGGTTCCACACTGATTCCCCACTGGAGATTCCTTGACACCAGTTCCTTTCGGCAGTGGGTTTAACCATGATCTTTTCATAAACAGGTTAAATGCAAAATTGAGGGAAGATTGTCTGCAGACAAAAGCAGAAAAGATCCCAAAGTCTCTTGTGTTTTTTGAACCACATTAGCAAATCAACTCCCTTAAAATGTCGACTTCGCTCACAGCAACTTTGCAGAAACCGTACAAAAACGGATTGTCTGAAATGAGTAAAATTGGTCATCGGCTTCAATACTGATTACCCTCACCCTCACCTTCACCTCCCCCTCCCCCTCCCCCTCCCCCTCACCCTCACCTCCACCTCCCCCTCCCCCTCCCCCTCACCCTCACCCTCCCCCTCACCCTCACCCTCCCCCTCACCCTCACCTCCACCTCCCCCTCCCCCTCCCCCTCCCCCTCCCCCTCCCCCTCACCCTCACCTCCACCTCCCCCTCCCCCTCCCCCTCACCCTCACCTCCACCTCCCCCTCCCCCTCCCCCTCCCCCTCACCCTCACCCTCCCCCTCACCCTCACCTCCACCTCCCCCTCCCCCTCACCCTCCCCCTCACCCTCCCCCTCACCCTCCCCCTCACCTCCACCTCCCCCTCACCTCCCCTCTTCCTCACCTCCATCTTCCCCTCCCCCTCACCTCCCCCTCACCTCCCCTCCCCCTCGCCTCCCCCTTACCTCCCCCTCGCCTCCCCTCTTCCTCACCTCCATCTTCCCCTCGCCTTACCCTGCCCCTCGCCTCCCCCTCCTCCACCCTGCCTCTCCCTCTGCCCTCACCCCCCCCTGCCCGTAGCCTCCCATTCTCCCTCACCTCACCCTTGCCCTGAACACACCCTCCCCACTGGGCTGACAGTACCCCTGTGTTCAGTACCCCCACCCACGTTGGTCCAGCCCTTGTTTCACCCTCCATAGCTGAGAGCTTTCCCTGGTCAGTCCCCAGCCGGAAAGCTAATCAACTGTGGAGTGCTTCACATTTTGCTCTCCTCGTCCGGATGTTTCCAACATTCAGTTTCCCAGGAACGATTTCCCGGCTCTCGAGTTCTCTCCCTGAAACTCCCCAGGCTCTCTGTCTCATTTGCTCCCTGAAACTTTGTCTGTAACCAAGCTCATCCCTGCGTGCTGCCCAGCCCTCCAAACAGCATCTCCGAAATAGAGACTCAGTAGGTTTGACAGCGTCTGTGGAGAGAGGGACAGAGTTAGTGTTTGGAATCTGATCTGTACTTTCCAGAATGAGATCTATCCCTGTTGTGTTGATTGTCAGAGTGTGGAGACAGCAGAAAGCTCTTTGTCCCCTTGAGACTGTTGCCCTGTTTTAATGCTGGAGCTAACCCTCATCTCTTTCCCTTTGCTCCCTTGCCTCTCATTCACTTAGCCCAACCAAACCCGATCCATCTCGATCGGGAAAGCTGCAGTTTTCCCCAGCTCCCACTGTTGGGGGAGGAAGAGTTCCACATGATCCACTTGCTTCCAAGTGTACAAGTGACCAAACTCCCATGTCCTGCCGACGATCTGGGCTGGCCTACCAAAGGGCATGGTTCCTCTCTGTTTGTGATGCAAAAGTGTTTTGAACAACCCCCATCAGGTCAATCTCCCGAATTGGAGGGAGTACAAACCATTTTATTCAACTTGCTGTGGTGACCACTTTAACCTGGGTATTGTTCAGGCTCTGCGCTCCAGCCTCCCTCATCACCCACTCTCCATTGGGGTCAGTGTTTTCTCCTTGAGGTGTAGAGTTTGAGCTGAACGCTGTGCTGCAGACTGGGTCAGGCAAGAGTGCTGTATGACTGTAACATCTCTTTCCCCCAGCTCCCTGACCAGGGCTCTTTGCACCACAGTAGTAGGCTTAATAACCTGTTTACATAGACACTCAGATCCTTTCCTCATTGACAGTCTGTCAACTCTGAATAAAATGTTCCAAACGTGCCCCTCTTGGATTGGAAGTGGATGACCTCATGTTTGAAGACGAAGCAATGTTACTCAGTTAAAATCAAACCTATGAATCAGTGGGAGAAAGTGAGGACTGCAGATGCTGGAGATCAGAGTTGAGAGTGTGGTGCTGGAAAAGCACAGCAGGACAGGCAGCATCCGAGGAGCAGGAGAATCGATGTTTTGGATTCCTGATGAAGGGCTTATGCCCGAAACGTCAATTCTCCTGCTCTTCGGATGCTGACTAACCGGCTGCGCTCTCAATTTGTGGCTTCACTTTTGAACCAGCGGCAGGTGTGCCTCACACAACAAAGCCTTGCCTCGCGATTCCTGCTCCCGGAGTATTTGTTGTCGTTGCTGGGACTGGGATATTTTGGAAGCTGCTTCCCACTGGTTAGTGATAGGGTGAGGGTACCACCGTTTCACTTGCACCGACTTGACATTTACAGAGGCAGGCCATTCGGCCCAGAAATTTCATCAGAGCCCCTTCCCAAACCTGGTCATTGTATCCAGTGTGGATATCCTCCATTCCCATTCCCTACTCCCTGGTCTCTCCCTATCCAGCCTCCTCCTTTAAAAACAGACCCTACCCCCCCTCCACTTCCTGCACAAACAGACGTTGTCCCTTTTATCAGGAAATATCCACATTGATTTCTCGGAGGCAGGAGGGTTCCATTTCCAGGGGAAATGGGACACTCGGGAATGTGATCCACTCCAAGGGCTGCTGTGTTTTATCCTGCCTCCGCACTCAGC